>NC_030418.2:8746353-8966353 GCF_001660625.3 Ictalurus punctatus | reverse complement strand
AAAGCTGCCAAACAGAATGTAAGGCATATCTCAGAAACTGTGACATATTTTGAACAATCTTTGTTGATAACTTAAAAGACCTCATCCTAAGAGAACAAGAAATTTTGTATAAATTTACCTCTATCTGCTGCTGTAATTTACAAATTTTAAAATTGCTCATACCTTGAACAACTCAGCATCAAATCAAGATTCTTGTTTTTATTGATTCCCTTGAAGTTTCTGAATGTCGGTGATCTAAGGAATTTGAGATTTCTCAAACAAGAAGCCATCTTGAATTTTAACAAAAACTGCTCAGATTTTTTAAAATATGCTTTTTGATATGATTGATGGTTCGTCCATAACACTAAAATGAATTTGACAGTGAAGTCCCCAAACAGGAAGCGTAAAAGGGTTCTGGAAGAACTAACCAACAAATATAATACTGACACCTTGTTGCATCTAATGCACCTATCTGTACCCCTTTATGTGTTACAATGGAGATTATCTTAGTGCAACAGCCTAAGATTTCACTAAAGCCAGATTGGAGGATGAGATGGACAACACAATCTGAGTCTACGGCTACTGGAAACATACAGATCAGAGGTGGGGGAAGGGGATCATGAGACAGTACGGTCAGAAGTATCTCCTGATAAAAAGTGCATACCTACTCTGAGCCTCCTGCTAGCAAAGGTGAAGCCTCCTGTTACAATAAGGGAGTAACGGATCTCGGGGACAGTACCATGGCAGAAAATGATGAACCTCTGGCATAGTATTGGACAAACGAGAGCTGCTTTCCCATGATGGCCAATATTTCAAATAAATATCTTTTGTATATGTGCACTAGCACATTATCTGAGCAAGTTTCCAGCATGACGGGTAATGTCAATTCCACAAAAAAGCTTGCTGAAACCTGGGAAAGCAAATATGCTTGACTTTATAAGTAGAAATTTGTAAGTCTAAATGTGGTTTCAGTTTTATAGGTTTAATTAAACTCATTCTCTTTTTGCTAAAATAATAGACAAGAAAAAGAAAATAGATAAGAAAAAGCTTAGCCTGTTATTGTACCTTGTTATAGGCAATGTTAAAATTTGTCTTAAAATAAATGTTATAAATTTTTCTGATTCAGTTCTCCTCAATAAAATAAACCAAAACCTCTGCAAAAGCATTTCACTTTATGCCTGTTTATGTGAATAAGAAAAGAGCATGTGCTGAATTGAAACAGTAGACTGGAGCTAAATGATAAATAAAATGATTATTATAATTATTATCAAACAAATTAATTCAGTTCTTAAACGCTTTGTAATTAATTTTGTTGATGTAACCTGAATTTCAAAATCATTGAACCACTTGTAATGGTCAGGTGTCCACATGCTTTTTGATATACAGTCCCCTCCAAAACTCTTGGAACAGCATGTTCAGCAATTATTTGTTTGTTATACACCAAAGACATTTAGGTTTGAGGTCAAAAGATGGATATGAGATGAGTGAGCAAAAGTATAGGAACAGATAAGACAAAGTAAATTAAAGTAATTAACACTTAATATTTGGCTGCATATACTTGCTTACCATAACTGCATCAAGCCTGTGACTCCTGGACATCACCACATTGTTGGTTTCCTCTTGTGTGATTCAGGCTTTTACCACAGCCTCTTTCAGTTGTTGTTTTTGTTTTGGAGGGTTTCTCCCTTCAGTCTCCTCCCCGAAGGTGTGCATGCTCAGTAGGGTTAAGGTCTGGTGATTGACTTGGCCAGTCTAAAACCTTCCACTTTTCTTCCCTGATAAAGTCCTTTGTTGAACTTTAGATCATTGTCTTGCTGCATGACAAAGTTCCTCCCAGTTAATTTGGATGCATTTCTCTGTAAATTGGCAGACAAAATGTTCTTGTCAACTTCTGAATTCATTCTGCTGCTACCGTGATGAGTTACATCATCAATAAGGATTAGTGAGCCTGTTCCAGGAACAGCCATGCAAGCCCACGCCATGGTCCTACCTCCACCATGTTTCACAAATGAGCTTGTATGGATCATGTTTTGGATCATGAGCAGACCTTCTTTTTTTTTCCAGCACTTTGGTAGAGGTTGATCTTGGTTCCAGAACTTTTATGGCTCATCTCTCTATTTCTCGCAAATTCCAATCCAGCTTTCCAATTTTTACTGATGATGAGTGGTTTGCATCTTGTGGTACGGCCTCTATATTTCTGCTCTCAAAGTCTTCTTTGAATGGGGGATTGTGCCACCTTCACACACAGTCTGTGTAGGTTATTGGTGATTCACTGACTTGTTTTTGGGTTTTACTTAACAGCTCTAACAATGTTAATGTTATCAGCTGTTTTCCTTGGCTGACCCATTCAGTGTCTGTCGCTCAGTACACCAGTGGTTTCTTTCTTTTTCAGGACATTCCAAATTTTTCAGCACATTCTGGCTTTGCCAAATGTTTGTGCAATGCCTCTGGTTGATTTTCTCTCTTTTCTCAGTTTCAAAATGGCTTGCTTTTCTCCCATAGACAGCTGTCTGATCTTCATGTACATGTGCATATCAAAAAAATATAATATTGTGGAAAAGTTCATTTTTTTCTGTAATTTAATTCAAAAAGTGGAACTTGAATATATTCTAGATTCATTACACATAAAGTGAAATATTTCAAGCCTTTTTTGGTTTTAATCTTGATGGTTACAGCTCATGGAAATCAAAAATCCAGTATCAACCATCTGTGCCCCTGGCCTATGGACCACCTTAAATTTGTACAGCTGAAGAGCCAAATACCAACGAGTAATCCGCACATTGGCATCTTTCCTGCAGTAGGGCCACTAAAGTGGACCATGATTGGAACAGAGGGTAATTGATTGGTAGAGGGGTGCTCCAGTAGGTAGTATCGGAGGTTGAGGACTGCACACATGATGACCACCTGGGACAAAATGGCCCCCAGCCGCCTGTCCAACAAGTCAGTCTGCAGAATAAAAGCGGGAGAAAAGTCAGGAGATTGCAAGAGTGGGCACGCTCACATGTCCCAGTCCGCTGGACCAGGTCTGGCACTCCCTTTTTAGTGAGGTCGGTTAAAAAAAAATAAAAATTCGGCACAAACCTCCGATAATAGCCAGCCAGCTCTAGGAACTGCCTCACCCTAATACCCCTTTCATTAAATCCAGTGTCAAACGAGCAGTTTATCAATGCAAAGCATTGGGTATGCGTCAAATGTAGACATCATGTTGAAGTCCACACAGAACCGGACCGACCCATCTCCCTTGGGCACCAAAATCACAGGGCTGCTCCAGTCACTGTGGGACTCCTTGATTGTGAATTGTGATTGTCCCATGTTGTGCATAGCCTTGAGCTCATCTCAAACCACTTTTTTGTGTGTTCAGGTAACCAGTATGGGTGGCTGCGGGCAACCACACCTGGAGTAGTCTTGATTTGGTGCTCTATGTGGTCTGTGCGATGTCACGATACCCAGAATTTAGTACTGATGCCACCAAAAGTACATGATACTCGATACCATGGTGTGGGTTAAAAATAAATAAATAAATAAATAAATAAATAAAAAATTTTGCAATAAAATCGAAAACTCCTGGAGGACATCCTTCTCTGGCTGATACTGGCAGAGAGGCGGGGGTATTTTAGTTATCAAACACTGTCTGACAATGACTAATAAGTGCTAATGTGCACTTCTAAACGCACACACACACACACACACACACACACACCCCCTTATACTCTGAATGCAAGCATTAGTTTAAATTCACTGATATGGTGGCAGGCCAAAAAGATTTATTAAAACCATTAACATTTCAATAATTATTAGTAACATCAGGCTACATTTTGCTGACAGGACACAGGCTCAATGGTGATGCATGGTGGCCCATTCGGAGGTAGTTTATAACATTGCAATGCGTTAGTTTCGTTAACAAATAACTGGCTATCGCAAACATTACATGGAACATAACGTTAGCTGGTTTCACGGCCACAATGCCAGCTGCCTCAAACAAACATAATATAGGACCGTCTTTCAGTTGCTTCGCCAAATTCCAGGTGTTTCCTCGCTTTGTTTGAAATGAACGATAGCATCGGTTGCACACTGGCAACTGCTAAAGTTGTTAAGCTAAGCTAATCTTCTGTAGTTTTTCCTGTGTGCTTGTAGGCGTTCTTCTTCTTCTTCTTCACCACTTGTGGACCGACTAAAACACTTACGCGTATTTGCTGCCCCCTTCAGTTCTGGAAGAATTGCAACATTCATTAGAATTGGTACTGCAGAAAAACAAGTACTGTCATGTTTTAACAATGCTGGTACCGAAGTATTGGTTCTCGTGACATCCCTATGTGCGGTTAGGTAAAGTGAAAACTCATTGGAAAATTCTCCTTGCATCCTGTGCTCCCTGGGACAGTGAGAGTCTCCATAAGCAACCAGGGTGAATTGAGCCACACTTTTTAGACTTGCGTCTGGTTCTAGCTCCTCCTTCTCAGGAACCACAGTCAACAGAGTGACAGGAACTGCCTCTCTCCACAGTTTCAGGAGATCGATGTTGT
Source organism: Ictalurus punctatus (assembly GCF_001660625.3). NCBI lineage: Eukaryota > Metazoa > Chordata > Actinopteri > Siluriformes > Ictaluridae > Ictalurus > Ictalurus punctatus. The sequence continues at coordinate 8,961,854 of NC_030418.2, read as the reverse complement.
ACATTTGACCTGCATTGCCTCTATCCATTCACTTGACGTAGTGGAATTCTCGGACTCGTGAATTCAAAGGACCCAACTTCTCAAGTGGTTTTGATTTCAATGTGGGTATGTGACATGGGATAATGATTACCGCAAGGAACAAGAGTTCCCTATGGCTTCTCTGTACCAATAATTGGGTTGTTTCTTCCATTCTTCCCCAAGTGCCCTGCCAAGTTCAAACATTTTTACCCACAGTAATCTACACCAATTCTCCCCTGCTCATCTCCCAGCCATTCACCCTTCCTCATCCCACAACCTTCTTCAGAGGACTCTCAATTACCCCAAATTACCCCCACCCCTCACCCAACAGCCATCCTCAAGGGATTCACAACTCTAATCACCACTCCCCTTTAATGTGGCCAAGACCAAGGAGATGGTGATGGACTACAGGAAGAAGAGGACAACAACTAGCCCCATTACTATCATGGGTTGAGCAGATTGACACAAACGGATACCTTGGTGTCCTTCTCGGCAACAAGCTGGAATGGAAGGTCAAGTCAGAGGCTGTGTACAGGAAAGGGATGAGCAGAGACTACTTTCTGAGGAAGCTCAGGTCCCTTATTATTTACATCAATATGTTCGAGATCTTCTATAAGGGAGGTGGCATCAGAGATGGAGATGCAAAAAAACAGCAACCCCTGAACAAACTGATCAAGAAGTCTGGCACGGTCTTGGGCTGCTCTCTGGATGCTTTTGAGGTGGTGGTGGAAAAGAGGACACTCAATAAACTCAGCTATTCTGGACAATAAACAGAATTCCCTCCATTACCTCCTGGTTAAACAGCAGAGCTCCTTTATTAGAAAACTCATTCAACTTCACTGTAGAAACAAGCAGTACAGGAGGACATTTGTACCAACAGTGATCACACCATACAACAGCTCATCACTGTGCTGGGACACTTTTCACTGAATCAATCTTAGGATAAGCTCATTGGACAATAGTTGAACTTCACCATCATCCAGTATTAATATCCATATGCACCGCCACTTTGCTTCTATTATTTTTTTTTCCTTTTCATTATTTTATCATATTCACTTATACAGTACTGTTTACCTGTTCATCAGAGCTTAATTTGTAAAATGTATCAGACCTGCGTTCTGAACCTTTTTATGTGGCTGCAGCACCTCTGCAGCTGGAAGTTTAAAGTCTCAAACAATAGGTGAATTTACCTCTGGGATGAAAAAAATGATCCATCAATCTATCTGCCTGTGTGATTTAATTTTTATTTATTTATTTATTATTATTTTAATTTTTTTGCATTAGTGTATTTTTGCTAATTTAAAGTCTAGTGGTACCTTTATAGGCATACAACTATGAATAATATGTACGCACCCTAAACATTGTTTGAATTACACTTTAAGATTATAAGAGTAAACAGATGTCTAGCCAGAACAAAATTGTATGGTACCAATAAAACAATAAAATATTAATGAATAATCTCAGTGTTTACATTCACTACAAAGATTTCAGTCAGTAAAATAATCAAAAATAGCTGTTGAACTGCTTGACCTAAAATCACAATGCCATTGTCGTGATTTGTTGGAGACTGCCTCTTTTAGTTCATTTTTAAAATATGCAATATAATATGACAGACATTTATGGTGACAAAAAAAATCTGAGGTCAAATCTCTGCAGTGTTTTATTGTATTGATACAAAATTTGAAAGCTATGTTGAGGACTATGTCCTGACGGAGCAAAAACATTGGTGTAATTTGACCCTAAAGTGGTCCTGTTTAGTGCTTGACCGATCAGTACCCCCTTGTAGCTAAATTTATATATGTATTTAGTAATTTAAATGTAATTTATGTCTGCTCTTTTGTATAGATGAACCAAGTTGGTTAACTCTGTTATGTTATGAACCAAGTTAGTATAAACACACTGTTGGAAGATAAGGAATTTAATGAGCATTATATCATCCACTCTGACATCATAGCATTTTAAATATATATTACATGTGTGTAGATTTATAGCTAATGTGACCAGCAACATTCCATAAATGATGAAGTGGCTACTAATGTAAAACTCACACTGTGGTGTCTGGCAAACATGCATTAGAATACACTTGAACAGTGGAATGGTATTAGCTTAGGCTAGAAGGAAATATGTTAGACTGAGTGAAGGTCCTGGACTTAAAATTGTTAGTCAGCGTTGAAGGAATAGTAAGCATGAATCAAAATCTACTAAATGGGCAAAACGACCCCTGGAAAAGGCCTAACTGATTTTAGCATTCGCCTTCTACTAGGGCTGGACGATATGACCTAAAATCAAAATCTCGTCATTTTGTTCGGTGTCTTCTTTACTGAAGCCAAAATGCGTCCAAATGACGGACGCTGCATTTTTCTTTGGTACAAGCTGTTCCTGTTGCTCAGTTGACTCGGTGTTGACTCGGAGTCCGCATCCATTTTACTTCCATGCTGATGACTGGACGGGGCGGAGTCACATGACTACACACAAGGCAGTATGTTTTTAAGGGGAAAGTAGTGACAGGATTTAAAAAAAAAAAACGAAATAATCGACACAGGGAAATTACATCGGTTAGAGGTTCTGAATTTCGTTTTCGATTACTTTTCGATTAACCGTCCAGCCCTACCTTCTACTATGTCGATAATGTGATAGCATTTTATGGTGTATTATAGAATGTTCTTGAGAAAGTAAAGAAGAAGAAAATACTTTTGTGTTATTGATGGTAGTTTCCCAAGCTTCTGAGCTCTATGCTGAGCCATTCTCTTCAAAATGGCACCTATACCTTTTAAATCATTTAAAACCCTTAAGCCTTGCATAGCATTTTATAATAAAAAAATAGCTTTAACAGTGCTGTGAAAAAGTATTTGATTATCTGAGTGTCTGATTCCCTCTGTTTTTGTGTATATCTCATAGTAAATCGTTTCAGAAAATACAGTTTCTATTTATTTATTTTTTTACTGAAGCAAAAAAGTTAACCCAGCACCTACCGTATATCACCAATAACTACAACCAAACACTTCTGAAAAACTGGAGATCAGTCTTTCACTTACTTCTAGGACTAGGCAGGTCTCTATAGTGTGACCATTTCACTCGCAGTTGTGACTGAAAAGTACTTTGTGCGACTGTGAAAAAATATATATTCGCACCGGTGCAAGTGACCTGTTCGGAGTTGTTTAATACAATCAGAATAAAAACTACAACTCTAAAATGCATCTACACAGTGCAACAGTTACTTTCACACTGCTTTTCATCACCTCAATCAACTGAACAAGTGTGTAAGTACTGCAAAGAAGCCATTATGATGACAAGAGTAACACTGAACATCATCTGCTTCTCTCAATTTGCTGATCTCATAAACCGCCATCTTTTATTGATCCCGCAAAATGACATGAACCTGTGACTGTGACATGCTCGTGTAGACACAGCGGCATCGGGCACGAATAAATTAATAGTAATGCTAACGCTACAAGGTGGGTGTAATTCAAACTCCTTTATTAAATAATTCCTCACCAATCCTAATCAAGAGTAGCAACTGTTCAGCCTCCAAACATACAGTGCGCTGGCGCTCTCCCTTCACCAACTCTAATAGACAGCACATTCACTTCATTTAAGCTCACGGTTGCCAGATTTCACTAGAAAAGTCAACTCCAGTTTTCATGTTTTGATTTAATCCCCAAAAAACGCACTATTATCAGCAGGCATGGCAACACTGTACTGGGGGAACCCATCTAAAAGGAGCAACAAACAAGCAAAAAATAAACAAACAAAGAGATAAACAAACAAAAATAACTAATAAAATGTAAAGACAGAAAATGTGCTTAGTTGTAAATAAATAATTGAATATAAAAATAGATATTATAATAAAATAAAATGAGAAATGCAATGGTGTTTAATTACTATGGGTTGCATTTAATGTCAATTTAACATTTAAGCTTTGTAGGCTATTTCCTTAGAAGGCTATCAGCCTTCTTTTTCCTAATATGGATCATGCTTGTGTTAGTCTACTTTTAATTAGGACTCTTTATTGTTTAAGATACTTAAAAATAAATATTTCATGCTTGTTTATTTATCAGTTAACCAACAGTATTTCTCTTTACTATTATTTTAATTCAATTAACAGTGACCAGGAGCAGAGAGCTTATTTTTAACTGTTTATGACAGACCTCCTGATTAAAGCTTAAACAAAAAAAAAGATTGGTATCTGGATCGGTATTGGTTGTAAAAATCTTGATCAGTGCATCCCTAACAAACACCATTACACTAAAGCGCTTTGCATCTGGCGGATAAATTATCTGACCCAATCACATCCTATATGAAATTATTCAGATATATACACAATATACACAGAGCAGTTCAAGCTCCAGCCCAGAACCATGACAGTGGAAAATGGCTAATAGTGTAGCTTTAAATATATTTAGGAGGAACAGACTTCAAATACTGAACACTGAGGTTTATTGTATTTGTTTACAAGGTGGAACAGGTTAACAGTTGTTTTTTTTTTTTGCATACAGCCTGTAAAATTAACTGAAAATATTAAATTTAGTTTATCAGAAGGTAAATTCATTTGTCATGGCTCACATTATGTTCCTAAATTCTGTCATAATTGACAAGCTCAAGTTTTCTCATGCCTACTTGTGTGTGTGTGTGTGTTATTGTGGCACATTAACGTTACCATCTCTTAAAATAAATAAATCAACCGTGGTCCTAAATTTTTGACTGTGCTCCTACATTTTTATAATTAGGAGCACAATTGCACCTAAAAGTAATTGTTACTGTAGAGCCCATAGGAGTCTTACTGTTATGCTTTGGATCATTGTCCCGCTACATGATCCAGTTGCGCTTGAGTTTCAACTTAGACTGAAGAACGGACATTTTCCTTTAGGATTTTCTGGTAGAGGTCAGAATTAATGTTTCCCTCAAATATTGCAAGTTGCCTGGGCCCTGAAGCATCAAAGCATCCCCACACCATCACACTTCCTCCACCATGCTTGACTGTAGGTAAGATGTTCTTTTTGTGGAATTATTTTTGTTTGCACCAGATGTAACCAGCTCTGTCTTCCAAACAGTTCCACTTTCGACTCCTCAATCCACAGGACATTCTCCCAAAAGTTTGAGGATCATCAAGGTGTGTTTTGGCAAAATTCAGATGAGCCTTAATATTCTTCTGGGTTAGCAGTGGTTTTTTTGCCTCGCTACACTTCCATGGATGCCATTTTTGCCCAGTGTATTTCTGATTGTGGAGTCATGAACAGTGATCTTTATTGATGCAAGAGAGGCCTGTAGGTCCTTTTGATGTTATCCTTGACTCTTTTGTGACTTGCTGGATGAGTAGTTGTTGTGCTCCTGGAGGAATTTTAGAAGGTTGGCCACTTCTGGGAAGGTTCACTAATGTGGCTATAATAAAATAATGGTTATCACTGTGGTCCTTTTGGAGTCCCAGAGCCTTTGAAATAGCTTTGTAACCCTTCCCAGACTGATGTATTTCAATCATCTTCCTCACCATTTCTGGAAATTTTGGCATAGTGTGTTATTGGGTAAGACCTTTTAACCAACTTCATGCTGTTAATTTTTTTTATTTAACTGCTGATTTGATTGAACAGGGTTTGCTGTAATCAGGCTTTGTTGCATCTAGTCCAGCTGCACCCCATTATGAATGCAATTTAATAGATTTGGGGAATTAGTAACTATGGGGGCAAATACATTTTCACACAGGCCTAGTTTGTATTGGATAACGTTTTTGCTTTAATAAATAACATTATCATTTAAAACTGTATTTTGTGTTTACTTAGGTTGCCTTTGTTTTATTGTAGATTTTTTAAATTTTCATTTCTAAAAACAATTTAGTGTGAGATGTACACAAAAACTGAAGAAATTTTTTTTCACACACTGTACGTAAAATTCGATCAGAACCTAATCAGGTGGACATAGCCTAGCTAGAGGGATTCACTACTCTGCCTGTACACCTGGAAATGGATTATTGTAGTGTTGTCACCATGATGATAGGACAGACTGCACACTCATAATCCATCAAGAAAAAAAAAATCACATTTTGCTGTTTTGTCCGTGGAAGTTGAAGAACGATCATTTGTTCAGTTCAGATATGCGATTCTAAAAAAACAAACAAAAAAAACCCCCATAATGAACAATACTTGTTTACTGTTAACGGTTAGCTTTACATAGAAACCTGCACTCACAACGGCCCTTTGTGGATAAGATTGGACACCTCTTTGCTAAGTGTTCTCTATGTTTTAGGATATTGCTTAGGCCTGTTCAGTAACCTACTGTACCTCATAACTGCTATAATTGATTAGTTTGATGGGAGTTGTTTTTATATATTTTATGGGATTTTCCCCCCTGTTTCTAAATATTAATGCATTTTCCCATTTTTTTCTACATTTTGCAGATTCAACTCCACCAGGGTGTGCACTATATTAGCTCATCTTTCTGCAAAGAGCACTGCCTATCTAAGCCTCATTGTCCATCATCCAGTCTTATTACTGAAATTATTTTTTGTCTGTCATTGACCTAGTCAATCCTGAGGAAATATGGACTTAGGCTAAAGATTGGTCCTTTGCCCCACTGAAACTTGTCATTTGCCCTTTGCCATCTCTGAAGCTTAAGAAGGAATCCCTCTTCCTTACGACCTATTACAATGTAATTAATAGGGTTCTTGTGTTCCTGCTTTCCCCACCAGCTATAAACCGGGTTTCATCTTAAGCAAAGGCCTGGCATAGACAAGACAATTCTGTAGACCTCAGTGACTGGAGGCCTTTAGGTCTCCTCTAAAGACATGCAGTCTTCAGAGGAGCTGTTTAACATGAAACTGAAGTCCTTGCATGGAAACAAAGAAAGTCCAGCTACCAGCCTGCAGTGCAAGTATAATGGGGTAGGAAAAGTCAATGGCACATCTGCCATGCCTAAAATGGGGGTACGTGCCAAGATATCAGACTGGCTGCCCAAAAAAGAAGGGTGGGAGAATCTGTGTGATTCAAACTATGAGAGAGTTCAAAATGGTCAGCCAGACCAAAACATAGAGATCACAGATGTGAAGGAAGCACCCTTGGAACTTGATCATCCTGACACAAAATATTCACTGAGTGAACTTTTGAGTCAGTCCCCTTTAAAGGGACTTCATCCTATTCGACAGCGAAGCAACAGTGATGTGACTATCAGTGATATAGATGCTGAGGATATAAAGCATCAAAAAGCTGTCAACCCAAACACTGGTGCCTCATTGCATCGGGAATATGGCAGCACTTCCTCTATTGACCAGCAAGGTCTAGGTGGGGATGGAGTCCTTGCACTGTTAAAGGGTTATAGAGTAGATAAATTAGATCATCTGAATACATACTCAATTGGTTTCCCAGAGCTGCGTTACAACAACGCTCCCTCACCTAGCTTGCAGACAGCAGCTCAGATTGCACGTGGAGAGATCATTTGTATCTCAGGCTATGATTATGCAGGCAGTTCCCTTCTCTACAGTCAAGAAAGAGAGAAGTCCTTCGTGCACCGGCTCAAGTCAGAGTCATCTGAGACATCTCTCTTCCGGAAGTTGAAAACTATTAAAAGTGAGCATGATTGTCTCCGCCTCTCAATAGAGCAGGAAGACAGGTGGTCTCTTGGTGTCCCGAAATGCTTTGCTCACTATGATGTGCAGAGTGCACTCTTTAACGTTAGTGATGCTGTGGCAAATCAAGTCAACCTTGGTCATAGGAAGAACACTACTACTGGTGCCTCTGCTGCTTCACAGTATCAAGTCCCATGTAGTGGTCCAGTATGTGGAAATAATAGTGGAACTGCACCAATGTTTGAATCTCCGCTGAGCAACCATGAAGAGTTGAAGCCAAAACAGAATATTGATGCAGATGAGGGTGATGGAAAGAGCAATGGGCTAGTACTAAGTTGCCCACATTTCCGGAATGAGATTGGTGGCGAGGGTGAAAGGAGGATTTCTCTGTCCAGAGCCAACAGTGCCAACTACAGTGGAGGAGAAAGCTGCTCCTTTGAGTCCTCATTAAGCTCTCACTGCACCAATGCTGGTGTTTCTGTGCTGGAAGTACCTCGGGAAAACCAACCAGTTCATCGTGAAAAAGTGAAACGATACATCATTGAGCACATTGACTTGGGGGCATACTATTATCATAAATATTTCTATGGAAAAGGTAAGCATTGTTTGCTCTTATTATTATAATAATTATTATTATTATTATTATTATTATTATTATTAAGAACTGGGATGGGAAATACAGGATGCAGTGCAGATGTCTCCATTAGAGGGGATTCTGTGCAATAGTATGCCAAGGCTAGGTGTACGAACATTATTAATTTACTGTATGTTGTCCCATTATTCTTCAATTCTCCTTAATGTCTCTAGGAAATTCAATTCAGTTCAATTCAATTTTATTTGTATAGCGCTTTTTACAATAGACATTGTCTCAAAGCAGCTTTACAGAAATATCAACATGATATACAGATATTAAAGGTGCGAATTTATCCCAACTGAGCAAGCCACTGAGTGGCGACGGTGGCAAGGAAAAACTCCCTAAGATGTTTTAAGAGGAAGAAACCTTGAGAGGAACCCGACTCAGAAGGGAACCCATCCTCATCTGGGTAACAACAGTTAGTGTGAAAAAGTTCATTATGGATTTATTTGAAGTCTGTATGGCAATAAAGTGTCATATGATAGAATTCACTTTAGGATTGGGTTTTCTTTCTTTATTTCTCTTTGTTTCTCAATTTGTTTCCCATTCTTATGTTCTGGAAAACAATTACTGAACTTCTCCTTATTTAGGTAATCTCAACCATGCTTAGTTATGGGTGAAAGACAAATTTGCTTTCTGTAAAATTGGCCATCCATTAGAAAACATTTACACTGTTTCTCATTCCCCCATTCGCTCACAGATACACACACACACTCACTCACACAAGGCGCAAGCCTGCCATCGGGAGCAACTTGGGGTTTGGTGTTTTGCCCAAGGACACTTTGGCATGTGGGCCAGGGATTGAAACGCCAACCCTGCGATTATTGGACAATCTGCTCTACTACCTGAGCCATAGCATCCATCTGTTACAATAATACCTAGAGTTGTTTCACAAATAATCACATTTGAATGCCCATTAGAGGTGGCACAAATGGTTGGTAACTAATTATTTTGTAAAATTTGGCAAGCAGTCAGGAACATGCTAGAGGAACGTATATCTTGTCTATGGGATTTGACAGTGGCTTTTCACAATAGCATTATATATTATTAGAGCATTAATTAATCACTGTATGGGTCATAACTACACAGTTTCGTAAGAAGAAAAACAATTTTTCTGCAGTGTCCAAAAACATTTTCTAATTTGCATGAAGCACAAACTAGAATCTATTCCATTATTTACTCTATTTGTTCGTTCTGATTCAGCCCCATTGATGTAGATGGGAGTGTGTCTACCCTTTTGAGGGAGAGGTGAGGGTGACTACTTCAGCTCTTGAAGTTCATGGCAGCCTTCTTCTTCTGCCTCTGCTACTTCTCTTCTTCTTCTTCTACTTCTTCTTCTTATTTCAGTAACCCAGAGCCTTAACCACCAAGCCACCACTGCCCCGATTATTATTATGATGGGCCCAAATACACCAAATCTGTGGCTATAATGCCACCAACAGGTCAAACTTTGGCCAAATTTCAAACTATGTTTATGTCCATAACTTTTGAACTGTGTGCTCAAAATTTCAATGCCACATGGTTAAAAAATTTTTTTCCTAGATTTCTTGGAACATGCCAAGTTCAAAAAGCCTATGAGGGATCTTAGTTAAAAACCTGATTTTTCTCTACTCCTCCTACAAATGTCCAGATTTAACCAAACATCAAACATCTTCAGAGCAATCTGCACAAAAGTTAAATGGAATTTTGATTTACAAAACCGTTCGCTTGTAACCAACAAATCTGGCGATGAAGCCAATCAGGACGTGACTCTGTGTCTCGTTAAAGACTTTAGCCATTGTCATGAATCTTTGTACATGTCTTCAGGACTATGACTTGAGGCTGTGCAACAAATTTCATGATAGTGCCACCTAGAGGTCAAAAGCTATAATGACATGTAGAAAATGCTTGACTCTAATCAGTTTTTGCTACTCCTCCTACAACAAACAGCAAAAATTAATAAAATTTGGATTATATAATCTTAAGACCTGTCTGCAAAAATTTATCAGATGTATTTTTGATATTGAAAATGGTTCTGCAGCAATATGACCACAATGGCAAAATACAGGTTCCTAAGTCATATCTCTGCAATGCATTTACATATCCGCACCAAACTAACCTGTGTTCAGGACCATGCCCTGAATGTACCCAAGAAGCTTTGTTCCAGCACCACCTAGTGGTGAAGTGCTATAGTAGCTTTTACATTTTTCTGTATATCATTTGAAGAACTTGTACTAAATCCCCAGTTCTACTTTCCTATGATTCCCTGGAAGTGAACTCACACCAATATTAAAATGTCTGCCATTTTGTTTTTATGCTACAACTCCTACAATTTTTATCTAATTGTTACCAAACCTCGCTCATACTTCTGATGAAGCCACACAAAAGTTATTGAATGGAATTTTTAATAGTGCAAACCGTTTGCACTATTGTGAGCAGAGATGGAACTTGAATCTGCGACTCGGACTCAAGTCACACTTAAGTCACAAAAAATGACTTGTGACTTGACTTGAACTTGTGAACAACTGACTCGAGAATTGACGTGGACTTGAAGACAGAGACTAGGAAAAAACACAAGTCCTTTTGGTTTGGAGTTCCCGATTACGTTCTCCCTTTATTACCCCACATGATCAAACACCACGTTCATTCAGTCTCTATCGGTATGTCCTGCATCCAGCAACTTGAGCTGATGTCCCACATTTTGATTGGAAAGAAAAAGTTTGAACAGAATAAGTGTGGAATCGGGGGTATGCTCATGCACCGGTTTATAAATTGAGTCGGAGAAGGTGAGTGGTAAGGATTGCACACCTGCAGGAATTCTAGTAATGAATGTTACGTGTTGCAGTGAGCCACAGCGAGAATTAAAACTGGAGAGATGGGCAACTCGAAAGACAGAGTGAGCCAATCAGCACAGAGCCGTGCTTGTGTCTATAAAATAAATCTGCTGGAAAGTGAAAGATAAAGAATATAGTGCCTTTTTGAGTTTTTCTAAGCCTTTGTTCAGCTTCCTTATTACCTACCTGAATCTGGGAAAGTGTTACACTAAGGTATTAGATTTTTTTCCCCTCATGTTTCTACAATACTATTTCACACCTGCATGAAGTTGGCCCTCCACCCAACGCAAAACGTCGGCAAAATAGTCTAAATTTTTTGTGCTCCGTTTGTGCCATAAATTTCTGTTGGTGCTGCTTCAGTTTTTGAGATATTAAAAGAATATTTAGAGGTCATTCTGAGGTCACTCATCCCTCCCACATGCTACTAATTCACCACAAATAGTTTCGTTTGTTTGTTCTTCATGTATGTTGGTTTGTGCCATTAAAAGTTTAGTTTGTGTTGCTTCCATTTTTAAAATATTAGACATTGACCTATAGGCAATACAGACTTTCACTCTGCGCCCCCACATGCTCTGCTAAAGCTTCGTTTTTTTGTGCTTTTTTTTTTTTTTTAATAATACGGTTGAATTAACAAGGTAAAATCCAAATGGCAAAACAAATCACATTAAATAGTTGCATTCACTTAATTGTTACCTATCCACTGTGCGTTTTCAACTTTTAATGGACGCAGCAGATCACAGGATGTGTAAAGTGTAACACGAACTCCAAGGTAAGTGTTTTTATTTGTTACTGTATGTTATGTTAATAACAGTAGTAATATTAACATTATTTCATAAATACACAAACCATAATCTGTTTGCTGTAGCTCTGTTTATACATACATAGGCCATGTGTGTGTGTGATTGAAACTATCGGCCGATAGTTTAAAACCATTCGATTATATCCTGCCGATTATATCCTGTCAATCAAGAGGGCAGGAAAAAGCGTTGATTTCGTGCTGTGTGTAAAGATGATGTCTCTTGTGTGGAATGATGACAAAACTGCAGTTTGTAATCTCTGCACTGCTAAAATTTTACACCGGAAGTGAGCAGCAGTGAAGCAGGAGTTTCGGCGTTGAGTCTAATTTCAAAAAAATTTTTGTCGCGCTGCTGGAGCTGCTTGCGCTGAATTAAAGGGCCAGTACACCGTTGAAAGATTTAAAGGAAGATGAGTTGACAAAGATTAGATTGCACATAAATATACTTGTCGAGTAGTTATAGTTCATATCCACTTAATGTTAATGTATACAAAAAGTTTATATTGTATATTACCAGTTTGATGTCAGTGCTGAAGTAGAAATGCTTTTGTTTGCGGTGAGTTAATGTGAGCCTAACTGGAGGTTTTTTAGCATTCAGTCAATGTTAATAAGAATTAATAACATTTCAATAAGTTAATAAATCTTACTTTAATCTTCAGAATTTAGTTCATGTATTAATGTTAATTTTAGTAATCTGTTTTCTGTTTATGAGACCAGTTACTGTGAAACAACTTGTTGAAATGGAGAGAAAAAAAGTTTTTATTTGCATTACCTTCAGAATTGTGGAATGAATTATTATTCATTTAAAAGAAGGCATAAAAGGCAGGACTATTGGTTATCGGTATTGGCTAATATATGTGTGTTTATATATGTGCGTGTATGTATGTACAGTGGGGGGAAAAAGTATTTGATCCCCTGCTGATTTTGTACGTTTGCCCACTGACAAAGAAATGATCATTCTATAATTTTAATGGTAGTTGTATTTGAATAGTGAGAGACAGAATAACAACAAAAAAATCCAGAAAAATGCATGTCAAAAATTTTATAAATTAATTTGTATTTTAATGAGGGAAAAAAGTATTTGACCCCCTCTCAATCAGAAAGATTTCTGGCTCCCAGGTGTCTTTTATACAGGTAACGAGCTGAGATTAGGAGCACACTCTTAAAGGGAGTGCTCCTAATATCAGTTTGTTACCTGTATAAAAGACACCTGTCCACAGAAGCAATCAATCAATCAGATTCCAAACTCTCCACCATGGCCAAGACCAAAGAGCTCTCCAAGGATGTCAGGGACAAGACTGTAGACCTACACAAGTCTGGAATGGGCTACAAGACCATTGCCAAGCAGCTTGGTGAGAAGGGGACAACAGTTGGTGTGATTATTCGCAAATGGAAGAAGCACAAAAGAACTGTCAGTCTCCCTCGGCCTGGGGCTCCATGCAAGATCTCACCTCGTGGAGTTGCATTGATCATGAGAACAGTGAGGAATCAGCCCAGAACTACACGGGAGGATCTTGTCAATGATCTCAAGGCAGCTGGGACCATAGTCACCAAGAAAACAATTGGTAACACACTACGCCGTGAAGGACTGAAATCCTGCAGCACGCGCAAGGTCCGCTGCTCAAGAAAGCACATATACATGCCCGTCTGAAGTTTGCCAATGAACATCTGAATGATTCAGAGGACAACTGGGTGAAAGTGTTGAGGTCAGATGAGACCAAAATGGAGCTCTTTGGCATCAACTCAACTCGCCATGTTTGGAGGAGGAGGAATGCTGCCTATGACCCCTGGAACACCATCCCCACCGTCAAACATGGAGGTGGAAACATTATGCCTTGGGGGTGTTTCTCTGCTAAGGGGACAGGACAACTTCACCACATCAAAGGGATGATGGACGGGGCCATGTACTGTCAAATCTTGGGTGAAAACCTCCTTCCCTCAGACAGGGCATTGAAAATGGGTCGTGGATGGATATTCCAGCATGACAATGACCCAAAACACACGGCCAAGGCAACAAAGGAGTGGCTCAAGAAGAAGCACATTAAGGTCCTGGAGTGACCTAGGCAGTCTCCAGACCTAAATCCCATGGAAAATCTGTGCCTCGAAACCTTAATGATTTGGAGAAGATCTGCAAAGAGGAGTGGGACAAAATCCCTCCTGAGATGTGTGCAAACCTGGTGGCCAACTACAAGAAACGTCTGACCTCTGTGATTGCCAACAAGGGTTTTTAAACCAAGTACTAAGTCATGTTTTGCAGAGGGGTCAAATACTTATTTCCCTCATTAAAATGCAAATCAATTTATAACATTTTTGACGTGCGTTTTTCTGGATTTTCTTGTTGTTATTCTGTCTCTCACTGTTCAAATAAATCTACCATTAAAATTATAGACGGATCATTTCTTTGTCAGTGGGCAAACGTACAAAATCAGCAGGGGATCAAATACTTTTTTCCCTCACTGTATGTATGTATGTATGTGTGTGTGTGAATATATATATGTGTGTGTGTGTGTGTGTGTGTGTGTATGTATGTGTGTGTGTATATATATATATATATATATATATATATATATATATATATATATATATATATATATATATATATATATATATATATATATATATAGATAGATAGATAGATAGATAGATAGATAGATAGATAGATATACAGTATCTCACAAAAGTGAGTACACCCCTCACATTTTTGTAAATATTTGATTATATCTTTTCACGTGACAACACTGAAGAAATGACACTTTGCTACAGTGTAAAGTAGTGAGTGTACAGCTTGTGTAACAGTGTAAATTTGCTGTCCCCTCAAAATAACTCAATACAGCCATTAATGTCTAAACCGCTGGCAACAAAAGTGAGTACACCCCTATTGGTCCCAATTAGCCATTTTCCCTCCCCGGTGTCATGTGACTTGTTAGTGTTACAAGGACTCAGGTGTGAATGGGGAGCAGGTGTGTTAAATTTGGTGTCATCGCTCTCACACTCCCTCATACTGGTCAGTGGAAGTTCAACATGGCACCTCATGGCAAAGAACTCTCTGAGGATCTGAAAAAAAGAATTGTTTCTCTACATAAAGATGGCCTAGGCTATAAGAAGATTGCCAAGTCCCTGACACTGAGCTGCAGCATGGTGGCCAAGACCATACAGCAGTTGAACAGGACAGGTTCCACTCAGAACGGGCCTCGCCATGGTCGACTAAAGAAGTTGAGTGCATGTGCTCAGCGTCATATCCAGAGGTTGTCTTTGGGAAATAGACATATGAGTGCTGCCAGCATTGCTGCAGCGGTTGAAGCGGTAGGGGGTTCAGCCTGTCGGTGCTCAGACCATACGCCACACACTGCATCAAATTGGTCTGCATGGCTGTCATCCCAGAAGGAAGCCTCTTCTAAAGATGATGCACAAGAAAGGCTGCAAACAGTTTGCTGAAGACAAGCAGACTAAGAACATGGATTACTGGAACCATGTCCTGTGGTCTTATGAGAACAAGATAAACTTATTTGGTTCAGTTGGTGTCAAGCGTGTATAGCGGCAACCAGGTAAGGAGTACAAAGACAAGTGTGTCTTGCCTACAGTCAAGCATGGTGGTGGGAGTGTCATGGTCTGGGGCTGCATGAGTGCTGCCAGCACTGGGGAGCTACAGTTTATTGAGTTAACCATGAATGCCAACATGTACTGTGACATATTGAAGCAGAGCATGGCAGTATTCCAGCATGATAACGACCTCAAACACACATCCAAGACGACCACTGCCTTGCTAAAGAAGCTGAGGGTGAGGGTGATGGACTGGCAAGCATGTCTCCAGACCTAAACCCTATTGAGCATCTGTGGGGCATCCTCAAACGGAAGGTGGATTAGCACAAGGTCTCTAACATCCACCAGCAGCGTGATGTCGTCATGGAGGAGTGAAAGAGGACTCAGTGGCAACCTGTGACACTCTGGTGAACTCCATGCCCAAGGGGGTTAAGGCAGTGCTGGAAAATAATGGTGGCCACACAAAATATTGACAATTTGGGCCCAATTTGGACATTTTCACTTAGGGGTGTACTCACTTTTGTTGCCAGCGGTTTGACATTGATGTCTGTGTGTTGAGTTATTTTGAGGGGACAGCAAATTTACACTTACACAAGCTGTACATTCACTACTTTACATTGTAGCAAAGTGTCATTTCTTCAGTGTTGTCACATGAAAAGGTATAATCAAATATTTACAAAAATGAGGGGTGTACTCACTTTTGTGAGATACTGTATCCATGTGTATAGCTATCTATCTATAATGTGTGTATGTTTAATTTAACAAATGTATATAGAGCCTTTGTAGTGATCTTGTTTTCTAGCTGCTCACTAAGCTCTGTCCGAATGCTATGATTTGGATTGCCGTGTTTGATGAACAGAGGACTGTGAAAATGGAATCCCTGTCAACTGCTGGTTTCTTGGACATCTGGCATAAGCAAAACATCATTACCCCCTGAAATAATCTTGACTCTGAGTATTACTGTATTTGCCCGAATACTAGGATAATATAATATAGTGATAATATATCTTATATTAGGACCAATATGGTAATGTTGACCCCTAGATGCACATTAATTAATTAATTAATTAATTAATTAATTAATTAATTAGGTTCACATGTGCAGCTGTAATTAGCATTTAATAGTTGCATTATCCATATTAGTATTAGCAATGAGTTTTCTGTTCAATAAACATTGATGATCTTAGCTCTCATGAATGTTGTACCATTATGCTTGAAGTTAACTAATAATATTGTAACTGACAGTGTTAACACATTGTACTTAATGTACTGGCCAGAATTTTGATTTAGTAACTATATCGACTTTTCCTATACTTACTTCACACTAATTTCCTCAGAATGACCTATAAATATTCTTTTAATATCTCAAGAACTGAAGCAGCACAAACAAATTTTTATGGCACAAACGACTGAGACTATTTTGCTGATGTTTTGCGTTGGGTGGGGGGCCAAATTCACGCAGCTATATTTCAGTAAGTTATAAACTGAAATAGACAGAAAGCATCAGTTACATTGCTGACAAAATAATCATCCCAGGGGGGCGGTGGAAAGATCTGACATTCATCAAATGGCTGTGAAGAAGGTATTGAAGCCTGTTATCAAAGGGCTATCAACTTTCACTCAAACTTACATGTGACATCAAGCCATAGAAATCCTTTTTGTCCCACTTAATTTTTTTTATGCAGTAATGTTTCTTTTTGTTGCATTGTTTGATACAAAAGACATGAATATTAATAAATATAAATGGGCTGAGTGTACATGTTTTTTATTCATTTAGATAGTAGACATCAAAATGGTAGGCCTTTGGGCGTCAGAAATATGTCCCACATTGTCCCACACAAACTTGCAAAATGTCCCACATTTGGTCCATTTGCATCTGGTCACACTACTCTGAAGGACACTTTGAAGTGAGGGTAATCAAGCTAGTCATGCTGTAAGATTGCTTCAAACTGAATTTCTAAAAAAAAAAAATGACTTGAGTGACCGTTATTTCTTAGCTCCACACCTTTTAGCGCTTCAAAGCTCTGACAGTGGATGGTAAAGTGAAAGATCTGTTGCTAATAATAGAACAAAGAATTGAGACTTGACTTGTACTTGGACCTCAAAGACTGACTTGGACTCCTGGCGTACATTGTCAGTGCTTAGTGCAGTTCATCCTTTAGCATTCCAACACTTTTACAAAACAAATTCACAAAACAAGTAATTGCAAATCTAGCAAACAACTTCTCATATCACAACCATACTTTGTACATGACCTGACAACAATCCCCAAAATATCCTAGGTCAGTGGTTTTCAAAGTGGGGGCTGCCAGGGGGCCTCAACAATTTGGTGTGAAAAATAAATGAATGTATGTTTTCTTTTTCTCACTCTCAGGCAACCACACACACAATCAATTCCTAATGTAATGTAAAGATCTAAGATGTAATTATTAAAAAAAAAAAAAAAAGGCGGGGGGGCGTATATTCAGAAGTCTGTATTTTTAATGTGTTTTAAAGACATCTTGAACAAGGGGGCCTCGGTCAAATGTTAATGCCATTTGGGGGGCCTTGCCCTGGAAAAGTTTGGGAATCCCTGTCCTAGGTAACTCCTGTAACATTGCCGCCTAGCAAACATTGAGTGATCAGCTGCATAATGCTGTTTGCAGCTTTATTAGGGGACAAGCAACAATGGTGCAAGTCACCTATAGTGTTAGTTGGCATTTTTCTTATTAGAGGCCAAGCACAGACGGTGCAAGGCACCTATATTGTTTGTTGGCATGGTTCTTATTAGGGGCCAAGCACAGAAGGTGCAAGGGACCTAGTGTATTGTGTTTTTATGTTTTCTTTTTTATGGGCAGAACACCAAAAGCTGTAAGGCACCTATTGTGGCTCTATGTTTTGTTCTTATTAGAGATGACAACCTTGACTCTGTCAGCCATATTGACTGTCCACCATTTTGAATGATGTCATACACAGTTTTTTTCACTACTTGTCCTACAAATTTTGTGCAATTTACATCAAATTTAGCTCATATCATCTTCCAACAAATCTGCACAAACTTGGCCAAATGGATTTTTGATTTTCAAATTTGTTCACCCATAACACACCAATGAATCCAACTGTGAAGCTGGCAAACACCATGTGGGGCCATATCTAGGTAATTGTTTTGCATATTGAAGCAAATGTTGGCATATTGAACATTGGCATGATGAGCTTAGAGTCCATGCAAAGTTTTGTGAGAGTTCCACCTACGGGTCACAAAATATCATAAACAAGATGAAGCAAGGCTATATATCTGCAGCTCTTTTCGTATCAATATAAAACTCATTGTGCGTGAACTTATGTCTCAAGAGTCCGAGATTAAACCTGTGATGGTGCCCCTAGATGCTATTGTCTGTGAGGCCCCATAAATACTGCTTGCAGCTATAATTATTCTTCTGCTTCTTCTTCTTATGGCTAATTTGGAAGTGTGTTTGTCATAAATTTTGAACCATGTGTCCAAAACTTAAACGCAGAGACAAGTTCAGCACACCCTATGAAGGCAATTTCTACCTAATTAGATTTTCTGCTATCTTGAATTTTGTCAAAAACAGCTTTTTTGCTATTCGTCCTGCAAATTTTGTCCAATCATCAACAAATGTGACATGTGCCATCTACAGAGTAAGCCTCAAAAAAAGCTATCAAATAATTTTGAATACTCCAAACAGTTTGTCCATAATGGGCCAGCGAATCTGATCGCAAAGATGCCAAAAAGGAAGTGAGGCTGTATCTCAGCAATGACTGTGCACTGACACAACCCTTGGTAGGTATATTCCAGCCCATGATCTGAGGCTATACCTTAAATTTCGTGATACTGCCACCTTCTGGTCAAAAGTAACAATAACATGCTAAAAATATGCTTACATCTAATTGCCATTTTTGCTACCCCTTCTCTGAATTTTGTCCAGTCTTCACCAAATTTGGCACACATTATCTTAAGACCTGTCTGAACAAAAATTACCAAAGGAATTTTGATATTCAAAACTGTTCTCCTGCAATATGCTGAAAAATGCAACAAAACAGGATGTGAGGGTGTATCTAAGCAATGCATTTACATATCCTCATGAAATTTCTTCAGTATCTTCAGGACTATACCCCAAATGTATCCAAGATGTTTTGTGACTGTGCCCCCTTGTGGTCAAGAACTGGAAAAGCTTTCTTTTTTTCTTGTATCATTTGAAGAGTTTGTGCTAATTTCACAGTTCTTTTTTCCTATACTTTCCCTGGGGTATGCTGAAGTGAATGCACACCAACCTCTGAAATTCAAGTGTACTTCCTGTCGACCATCTTGAATTTTGTCAAAAACTTTTTTAGTCGTTCCTCCTACAAATTATGCCCAATCAGCACCACATTTGGCATACATCATATTTAGACCAATCTGGACAAAAGTTATCAAAGGAATGTTGATATTCCAAAGAGTTTGCCTGTAATATGCCAACAAATTTGCAGGCAAAGCCGACAAACAGGAATTGAAGCTGTATCTCAGCAACCACCTGGCAAACTGACACAAACCTTAGTAGGCATTCTCAGTACCATGCACGCTGTGGTGACCCACGGAAGAATAGGTCCCTAGCACACCCTTGCTAATCGGAAGAGGTGACAAATGAGACAACTTGTTGGTCGTGAGTTGCGATTTGGGCTTGCTGTGGCTTCCATATATCCAACACATCACTTTGGCTCCTACTTCATTCAGACGAGGGGTTGGAAAGGCCCATTCCAATCAACTGGCTTGTCAGGATTTGACCTGGGGTTGTTTTGGTATTACAATTGACCATATCTTTCACTTCTCCCTGTAGGTGCTTGTGTAGGGTCAATCGAGTAGCTTAAACCTTGTGTTTATATGCACAAGTATATAATTTTTGTATACTTCTTGTACATCCAGTGGATTCCTGTGGCCCTGTACATCCCCTTCTTGGACTCCGAGGTGGGTGATGAGCAGAGATGACGAATAGAGATCGCTCAAATTTGGTAAACAACAAAACACTACGACGGATACTGGACTAGGACTTGGATGAAGAACCAACCACTGATTTACTCTTTTCTCTTTTTGAAATGAAAACTGCCAAAGATTTCTTCTACTAGCGTCACTATCGATATTCCCCTTACTAAGCTGCCCCATTTTGCTATACAAAAAGGAGTCACAGGAATAGCAGGATCAGTCAAATACATCAAACATTTGCAATCTGGACACATTTTAGTGGTATGAGCTAAGAAAGCAAACGTGGAAAAGAGTAACTACTCTAGCCGGAGTTGCCATGAACGCATTCTATCACCCTTCCCTATATAACAGCAAAGGCCTGATCCATACCAGAGAACTGCAGGACATGCATGAAGCTGAAATAACAGCAGAACTAAAACAACTAGATGTGATCTGATCGATTTTAAAAGAATAAATATAAAAAAAAAGATTGTAAAATACTTAAAACAGGTACATACATCCTGACTTTCAAAAGACTTCAACCGCTAGAATGAATCCAAATACGATACTTAAGTGTCACTGTGAACATCTTCATACCAAACCCACTGAGACATTTTAAATGCCAGAAATTTGGTCGTGGTTCTGCTGGATACAGGAATAAGGCCAGCTGTCAAAATTGTGCTGAGGATGCCCATGAAGCAAACTGCACTAAACCCCCTAAATGTAGAAATTGTTTAGGTGATCATGCAGCCTCCTCAAAAATATGCTCTATCTGGGTCAGAGAAAAAGAAATACAGAAAATCAAACATACAAAGAAGGTGAGCTATCCTGATGCACGAAAACAAGTTGAAGGATTCCCTGCTTTGACTCTGAGTAAGACCTATGCTGCGGTGGTTAAGCCAAAACTGCGAGCAACCAGCTGCCAAACAGAACTGACTTGGGTATTTTCAGACAAACCTCAACCAATAGGCAGTGCAAGGAGGGTGTCTCCTCAAAAAAGTAGGAATGTGCACATCCAGACCAACCCAATTCAAAGTACAGTCAGAACAGAGAACCCAGAGAGAGAAAAAAATCTCATAATGCAGCAACTCAACAATCAAAATCAAATCAAGACTAAAAACAGACCCCAAAAATGAGACCACCCAAAAGATGTTGAAATGGCTGAGGCTATGCCTAGCTGTAGTCAAAACCTCTCCCCTAAGTGCTAGAATAAAGGACCTGTCCCTATCCTTCCCGCTTGATGATAAACAATCTAGTTTAGTAGAAAGCTGGGGCCTCAAAACTAATTTTGCAGAATTACAACTAGTGATGCACCGAAAGGAAAATTCTGGGCCGAAACCGAAAATTCAGGATGCACATTGCCAACAACCGAAAATTTATTTATAAAAATGTTAGAATTTTAAAATAGGTTTTTTTGGTGTAATTTTGTTAATATTAGACGTTTTTAAAAAAATAATTTAATGAATCTGAATTGAAAAACTACAACCAAAAAAAAATTCATACTTTTATTTAAAATAATACACCAAAGCAAAAACAATATTAAATATATTATTCTTCATTCAGTTCTGTAATAATCAAATTTAAGATTTTTTTTATACAATTATCCACATAAAGTAATGTTAACTATTATGATATGGAAAACAGCAGCCAAGTAATGAAGTTAGCAGCTCTGAGCTAGCATATTGCAAATACGAAAAAAAAAAAAAGTTTAAATATGCTACACAACCATTTTACTGAAAACAACAGGCAAGCCCCAGAATGACAGAGGGCCTCTATTCTGTTGTTGTTGTTGTTGTTGTTGTTGTTTTGCTGTACTCTGCTTATTGAATGGGATGTCGTGTTTTAAGGTGGTGTATCAAACCTGCCATGGAACAGTGCTATGACACCATACCCCCTCTTGAAATTTCTGCTGAACACTGCTTGATGTCCTTATCAGAAACTTTGAAGTATTTACAAACCGCTGCCATGATCACCCTTTGCAGGGTAGCACCGTTATATAACCGTCGGCTAGATCGAAAGTGAAATCTGAGTGCTGAGCACTGATGGGTGGGGCGGGCATGGTGGCTCATATTTTCTGCCTTTTCTCTCTTTCGGCCAAACACAGAAAATACCATTTCTGGCTGAAAATTTTCGGCAGCCAAAATTTCAGTGCATCCCTAATCACAATGTTTTACTACTATTTTAAATTCACTTGCCTATTGTATTCAGGAAACTCATTTATCTCCAAATGATCCCTTGACCCTCAAAAATTTTACAATGTTTAGTGCATATGGATCAAACTCACATCGGCCCTCTGGGGGTTCAGCTGTCTTTCTGAAACAAGACACAATTCACAGCTACATTGCACTGGATACCCATCTACAAGCTATAACAATCTGACTTATGCTTCATAAAGGCATTACACTATCTACATACCTCCCAATGAAATTATTGTACAACAAGAATTGGATAAACTTGTCGCGCAGTTACCAACCCCATTCATTCTTAAGTGGGATTTTAACAGCCATAATCCTTTATGGGGAGAAGATGATGCGACTTCAAAGTAAAGAGAATGGAAAACTTCATGAATAATGATTTATGTTTGCTAAATGACGGGACTAAAACTTATCTTCATCCAGGTCATGGTACTTACTCGGCAATCGATTTGACCACATGTAGTGCTGAGATTATTCTCGATTGCTGGTGGCAGGTCTGGGATGGCCTATGTGGGAGCGACCATTTCCCCCTAATTATTTCTCTTACAGAAACAGATGTCCAACAAAGACCCACAAGATGCCAGCTTAAGAAAGCAAATTGGTCATCCTTTCAAACGCTATGCAGTGAGAGTTATTTCAGCAATTCAAGACAATCAGGACCCCATAAAAAGCTTCACTGATCAACTAATTGCTGTTGCAGACGAAACAATTCCCAAGACATCAACCAAATCAGACTGTAAGGCTAACCCGTGGTTTATTGAGCAATGTAAAACGGCTATTGAGGAATGGAAAAAGGCTAAAAGATTTTTTAACAAACATCCATCATCTGCAACCCTAACAAGATTTACAGTTTGTTGAGCTCAAGCTTGCAGGATCATTAATGAAGCAAAGGTGGAGACTATTTGTATCAAACTTAACATGTCACACACCTACGAAGAGGATCTGGAACATGGTTTGCAAGATGAAGGGCGTGGGAAGTGGATCATATTGTCACGTATCATGACGGAGCGGAGATAGGACGGATGCAAGTGCAGTATGAACAGTTGTTTATTCTAAAAGAGCGACAGGCAGACAAATCCAAAACGTGATCCAAAAACGTAATCCACAACAGGCGAAGGTCAGGCAATTGGCAAACAGGCATACACAGGGTTAAACATGAATCAAGGTTGTGCTCACGGAAAACAGGGTCGATAAACAAAACGAGAAACATGAACTATGACGAGGAACTGGGAGCGGATAATCCAGCGTGAACTAACTCTAAACATGTACCGTGCCTATGACTACCAAACGAACTAATCTAACTCTATGATAATCTTCCGCCTTGTGTGCTGGGAGGCGCGCAGTATATATGTAGACATGATCAGTATCTAAACTGCTAGCAGCTGAGGGCAATACAGACACCCGTGAAATCCCAGCCAATGACCGAACAGGGAGGGGACATGACAGAAACATAAACAAAACACACTTGTCCAGATGTCACTACTGTCAACAAAGGAAAAGCAGGTGCTCGCGCATTCACGCTTAGAGCACGTTGCTTCAAGGGGGAATCATGACACATATATTCAGCACATCAAAAAACAAGACACTATTCAAACAAAGGAAATAGATATAGTGAACAAGTTAGCAGAAACCTTTGAAAAGAATTTGTGTTACGAACCCGGTCTAGGTCGGGCCGCAACATACAATAAGATTAAAAAAAAAAAAAAAAAGAAACGGGTTGGCGAGACCAAGATTGTGTTTACTTTGTTTTTATTCTCCAAATGGAGCACCTTTTTATATAATATAATATAATATAATAATATTATATAAAATATATATTAGTGGTTTCAATCTTCAGAAGCTGGCCAGGCCAAAATAATAAACAAAAAATACCATCTAACGTTACCAAAGAAAACTAACTAAACTACAAGAAAAGAAAAAAATACACCGTCTTCCCTCACTCCCTAGCTAACCCAAAAACAGGAGCAAAGAAGAAACACAAATGGCGCCGACTTCCTACAACCCACTCTTAACTGTGCACTATTTACAGTGGTGACTATTAGTGTGTTAATTAACAAAGTAATATATACATACAGTATCTCACAAAAGTGAGTACACCCCTCACATTTTTGTAAATATTTGATTACATCTTTTCATGTGACAACACTGAAGAAATGACACTTTGCTACAATGTAAAGTAGTGAGTGTATAGCTTATGTAACAGTGTAAACTTGCTGTCTCCTCAAAATAACTCAACACACAGCCATTAATGACTAAACCGCTTCAAACAAAAGTGGGTACACGTCTAAGTGAAAATGTCCAATTTGGGCCCAAAGTGTCAATATTTTGTGTGGCCACCATTATTTTCCAGCACTGCCTTAACCCTCTTGGGCATGAAGTTCACCAGAGCTTCACAGGTTGCCACTGGAGTCCCCTTCCACTCCTCCATGATGACATCACGGAGCTGGTGGATGTTAGAGACCTTGTGCTCCTCCACCTTCCGTTTGAGGATGCCCCACAGATGCTCAATAGGGTTTAGGGCTAGAGACATGCTTGGCCAGTCCATCACCTTCACCCTCAGCTTCTTTAGCAAGGCAGTGGTCATCTTGGAGGTGTGTTTGGGGTCGTTATCATGCTGGAATACTGCATACTGATCATGCCCTGCTTCAGTATGTCACAGTACATGTTGGCATTCATGGTTCCCTCAATGAAATGTAGCTCCCCAGTGCCGGCAGCAGTCATTCAGCCCCAGACCATGACACACCCACCACCATGCTTGACTGTAGGCAAGACACACTTGTCTTTGTACTCCTCACTTGGTTGCCGCCACACACGCTTGACACCATCTGAACCAAATAAGTTTATCTTGGTCTCATCAGACCACAGGACATGGTTCCAGTAATCCATGTCCTTAGTCTGCTTGTCTTCAGCAAACTGTTTGCAGGCTTTCTTGTGCATCATTTTTAGAAGAGACTTCCTTCTGGGACGACAGCCATGCAGACCACTTTGGCGCAGTGTGCGGCGTATGGTCTGAGCAATGACAGGTTGACTCCCCACCCCTTCAACCTCTGCAGCAATGCTGGCAGCACTCATATGTCTATTTCCCAAAGACAACCCCTGGATATGACGCTGAGCACATGCACTCAACTTGTTAGGTCGACCATGGCGAGGCCTGTTCTGTGTGCTGCAGCTCAGTGTCAGGGTCTTGGCGATCTTCTTATAGCCTAGGCCATCTTTATATAGAGCAACAATTCTTTTTTTCAGGTCCTCAGAGAGTTCTTTTCCATGAGGTGCCATGTTGAACTTCCAGTGATCAGCATGAGGGAGTGTGAGAGTGTTGACACCAAATTTAACACACCTGCTCCCCATTCACACCTGAGACCTTGTAACACTAACAAGTCACATGACACCGGGGAGGGAAAATGGATAATTGGGCCCAATTTGGACATTTTCACTTAGGGGTGTACTCATTTTTGTTGCCAGCGGTTTAGACATTAATGGCTGTGTGTTGAGTTATTTTGAGGGGACAGCAAATTTACACTGTTATACAAGCTGTACACTCACTACTTTACATTGTAGCAAAGTGTCATTTCTTCAGTGTTGTCGCATGAAAACATATAATCAAATATTTACAAAAATGTGAGGGGTGTACTCACTTTTGTGAGATACTGTATATACGCAAGGGTATCACATGAATCGTAACTGGGCAGAGCATAAACAAAATCAAATCAGGCATAAGGTCATACACAGGCGAAATGGTCATACACAGGCGAAAAACACTTCTCTCTATACACAACGCAGTGGCAATGATCTGCCTTGGGATGGAGACTGATGAGGCTTAAGTACACTTCCGGAAACGTGCAGGCAACCAATCCTGTCGCACAAGGCCGGAGCAGGCGTGGACAAGACGTGATCATCCACTAGCAAGCTGGAACGTACGCATGCAGTAGGCAGGGCCTAGAGAAGGGGGAGGAGACGAAAGAAACCCATCCCACCACCGACAGACACACAAATGGCACATAGAGCAAACAGAAATACATTGAATAACGTAACACCCCCTCCCTTAAGAGTGAATGTCAGGTTCACAACAAAGTGTGCAAGTTTAGACTGGATATTTGCCAGCCATTCAGAGTTTGGTAACTGAGCACAGGGAAAACAAGCCCTACTTAAACTGAGACCATCCACCTCAGGAGAATACTCAGATGGCGGCATGCTTATAGAGGTAGCAGCTACTGACGTGACAACAGGAACTGAAGAGCCAACATCCATGGTAGCACGAGAGATATAAAGCTTGAGCATATTCACATGGCACACACAAGACTTTCATTTTCAGTCAGGGGTTTTCACAACATATTCTATATCACTCAACTTAGACTCAATAACATAAGGACCTAAGAACCTAGCCTGGAGAGCATACACGTGTAATGGCAGTAAAACCAAAACCTTGTCACCTGCTTGGAATGTACACACCACAGACTTTTTGTCAAAACAAGCCTTCATACAGGCCTGAGAGGATGCCAGAGAACTTTTGGATAACTCAAAAGCAGTATGGAGGCACTCACGAAAGGAACTAACATAACTAGGACATTAATATTTAGGGGTTTCACCGGACTTGGAGACAGGAACTCTTCCTGTAAAACCTTTAAAGGTCCACGAACCGAGTGCCCAAAGACTAACTCGGCAGGACTGAAACCAAGTGACTCTTGTACAACATCATGGATAGCAAACAATAACAAGGGAATCCCTTCATCCCAATCTTTTCCCTGACCTAAACAGTAGGTCTTAAGCGTAGACTTCAATGTCTGTTGGAAGCATTCTAATGCACCCTCTGACTCTGGATGATAAGCACTAGAAACCTGATGATGCACATTCAGTTGTCATAACCTTCCTGAACAGAGCAGACATAAAATTTGAACCCTCGTCTGACTGGATGTATTTTGACAAACCAAAAGTGGTACAAAACTTGACAAGATCTCTGATGACAACACAGGACTTTATGCTACGCCAGGGTATAGCTTCAGGGTACCTAGTAGCAGCACACATCAAAGTTAGTAGGTATGAATTACCAGACCTGGTTCGAAGAAGGGGACCCACACAATCTATTAAAATTCTTTCAAAAGGTTCTTCCATAACAGGTATAGGTTGAAGTGGAGCAGGGGGAACGACCTGATTTGGTGTCCCTGCAACCTGACACACATAACAGGAGCGGCAATACCTGGCAACCTCTGACCTCATAGCAGGCCAAAAAAAATGCCTTAAAACACGGTCATATGTCTTCCTCACACCAAGATGACCAGCCAGATCATGGTCATGGGTAATACTCAACACTTGGGTTCGGTATGGTTTTGTAAGCACAACTTGACAAACTGACCTCCAATCATGCCCAGAGTTCAGGGGTGTCCACCTACGCATTAATACATCCCCATCAAAGAAATACGCTGTAGAACATTGAGGGAACTGTGCTTTATCTACAGCAGCAGTCATACAGTCAGAGAGTGAAACATCTGTTTTCTGGGCAGCCACAAGCTGTTCTCGATCAACATCCCATTTACCACACTCTTCGTCCAATACTGAAGAAGTTTTAGTTTCGGGAAGAACCCCAGGACTAGAACACAAATCTTGGTTTTCAAACAAGGGATCATCACTACACACAAAAGAGTCTGAAATATCGACAGCACCTTTCAGTTTGCGAGCTTGGGCACATGTCACGAGACAGGAACTGAAGACAGAGGGAAACTCACGTAAAAGCTCATCGCTGTCATGCAACACGGGAGCATCTGTTACAACAGGCAAATGGAAAACCTTTCCACCGGCGAAATCATTACCCAAAATAAACAAAACTCCTTTAACTGGCAACTGAGGTCGAACTGCAACCTTAAGGAAGCCAGACACAACATCAGAACGAAGATAAACCATATGCAATGGGGCCTTCACTACACCAAGTTCAATACCCTGAACTAGAACATCTGCACCACAGCTAGAGTGTTCAGACAAAGGAAGGACGCCTTCCAACATGAAGGACTGAGCTGCTCCGGTATCTCTCAGAATACGCAGTGGTTTACGGTCCGGATCGGTATCAGAGAGTGAAACTACACCATCCAGAATAAAAGGTTTAAATGCAGTATCAACTGAAGAAAGTGAATGCAAACTGTCAGTGTTGTCGTTGTACATGCACTGAAACCACACTCAGGACTGTTTTGTGCTTTCCGTCAATTTTTGTGCATTAAAACGGGACAAGCAGCAATGAGGTGACCAGATTCATGACAGTAAAAATATTCACGGGACTCACTAGCACTTTTAGGTGCGCTTACAGGAGCGTTCGAGCTGTAGCTGCGATCAGAAATATCACGACGCGGAGGGGAAAATACAGTTTTGTGCGTGAGCACAAACTCATCAGCCAAAACGGCAGCATTAGCGAGCGAAAAGACTTTTTGCTCATTAAAATAAACCACAATTTTGTCAGAATTACAAGTCTTAAATTCTTCAAGCTTAAATTTATCAATTCTTTAAACTGGTCAAAAATAACGACCTTACTTGTGGGGCACCACTTATTAAATAACGCAGACTTTTCACACACGAACTCAACATATGTTTGGCTGGCAGTTTTGGCATGCTTTCGAAATTTCTGCCGATAAGCTTCGGGGACAAGTTCATATGCCTGTAACACAGCTGATTTAACTGTTTCATAATCCAAACTTTGTTCCAACATTAGAGCAGAAGATACTTCTTGAGCTTTTCCCACAAACTTGCACTATAGCAATAAAGACCAAATATTTCTAGGTCACTGCAGAGTGGCAGCAATGTGCTCAAACACAGGGAAATAGGTGTCCACCTCACTTTCCCTAAACATAGGAACTAAAGCAATGTATTTACTAACATCAAAAGTAGCAGGATTACAGATGAGGTGCCACTATGCGCAAGCTCTAGTACAGGCGATGACTGATTAACAGGAAGCGCGGGTGCAGGAGACGCAGGTGAACCAGGAGCTGGCCTATTTCGCAGCGCCAACTCTAACTCCAGCTCCTTCAGCTTTATCTCCTTCTTGGTTTCCAGCTCCAGTGTTTGGAACTGCAGTAGCTGAGCTTGATACTGCTGACGACTTAACTCAAGGTCAAGTCTCTTTAGTTGCAGCACGAGCATGGGTTCCTCTGATGGAGAGTCTACTACCGCGGGATCTATGCGCGTCGGGCTTGGCCCCAGCCTCCGCTGCAGCCAGATCCTCGGAACCATTGATGGAACACCTGCCTTGGTAGGCTCAAACATGACTTGCTGTTTTTCAAGCTCCTCATACAGCAACTTTTTGATGTCTCGCTTAGTGGCACCCTGTGCAACCGATATGCTGTAAAAGTCTGCAAGTAGCTACAGATCATCCTTACGACATCTCTCAAACTGCTCTAATGTTGGACAAATGGTAAACTGATCCCGATTAAATTTAGTTGCCATATCATATAACCTGTACATACACGCCCCACCACAAAGACAAAACTGCCAGACAAACGCGCCGAAAGAAAAATGGGACGGAATTTTATCTGTTGGTCCAGATAAAATCCATTACCAATTCTTACCCCAGAGCACATTATCCATACTTTTGAATAATTTCAATTTAGTTTGGTCTTCTGGTAAAATAATATCCTCGTGGAAAGAAACAACAATAATTCCCATCCCTAAACTAGGAAAAGATCATACTAATCCAAATAACTATCAGCCAATTGTCCTTACAGTGCCTTAATCCCTCTTGGCATTTTTCTTATTTTGTTGCCTTACAACTTTGAATTAAAATGGATTTTTGGGGAGTTTGTATCATTTGATTTGCACAACATGCGTACCACTTTGAAGATGCAAAATATTTTTTATTGTGAAACAAATGAAATAAGACAACCCAAAAAAAAACCCCCCAAAAAAACCCCGCAATTAAAAAAAAAGTCAATGCACATCTAGTCACTGGGATCTTTGCCTTCAAGTCTTCAAGGCAAAACTGCTCTAGCTCCTTCAAGTTGTATGGGTTCCACTGGTATATAGCAATCTTTAAGTCATTCCACAGATTCTCAATTGGATTGAGGTCTGGGCTTTCACTAGGCCATTCATTCAAGACATTTAAATGTTTCCCCTTAAACCACTTGAGTGTTGCTTTAGCAGTATGCTTAGGGTCATTTGATCTACTGGAAGGTGAACCTCCATCCCAGTCTCAAATCACTGGAAGACTTGAAAAACAGATTTCCCTTAAGAATTTCCCGGTATTTAGCACCATCCATCATTCCTTCAATTCTGACCAGTTTCCCAGTCACTGCTGATGAAAAAACATCCCCACAGCATGATACTGCCACCACCATGCTTCACTGTGGGAATTATATTCTGGGGTGATAAGAGGTGTTGGGTTTTCACCAGACATAGAGTTTTCCTTGATGGCCAAAAAGCTCAATTTTATTCTCATCTGACCAGAATACCTTCTTCCATATGTTTGGGGAGTCTCCCACATGCCTTTTGATGAACATTTTGCTTATTTTTTCCTTTAAGCAGTGGCTTTTTTCTGGCCACTATCCTGTAAAGCCCAGCTCTATGGCGTGTATGGCTTAAAGTGGTCCTATGGACAAATCCAATCTCCGCTGTGGAGCTTTGCAGCTCCTTCAGGGTTATCTTTGGTCTTTTTGTTGCCTCTCTGATTAATGCCATCCTTTCAATTCAGTTCAATTTTATTGGTTATTGTCTCAAAGCAGCTTTAAAGAAATATATAAACACAGGATACAGATTTTAAGTGTGTGGATTAATCCCAATTGAGCAAGCCGGTGGTGATGGTGGCAAGGAAAAACTCCCTAAGATTTTATGAGGAAGAATAGATAAGTTAGCTGTGGTTGTAGAGGAGGCGGGTCAAATTAGCAGGTAACGTGTTATTCTGACCTGTGTTTAATTAGTCTGAGTTTGTGTGTGTCTGTTTGTGCTTTCAGTGCCTCCCATAATGAGCGAGAGAATGAGAGACAAGCAGCACAAAGACATGTGTGTGCTTGTCTGTATGAGTATGTAGTTGAAATAGTTGAATTAATATGAGCAAATCAAAGTACATGTTACAGGAGAAGCATGACATTGCGTCTGATAGTTTAGGATTTTATCAGACATTTTGAATTGTTAATAGTCAAAAACCTAACGGCTAATGGAAACTCTCTCTCTCTCTCTCTCTCTCTCTCTCTCTCTCTCATATATATATATATATATATATATATATATATATATATATATATATATATATATATATATATATATATATATATATATATATATATATATATATATATATGGACAAGCAAGCATTTGATCCTCTTTCAAACAGTGCTTATTAATAAAGTTGATACACTCTATCAAATAATGCATAAAATTAACTTTTTGCAGTAATTTTCACTATTTAAATCTACAAAAAATGGGATCAGTCAGATCTAAAGAGTTCTGTAAGACCTTCAGAAAAAAAGGTTGTGGATGCCTATGAGTCTGGCAAGGGGTATAAAAGACCTCCAAATTATTTGAAATGCATCATTCCACTGTAAGGTATATCATCTGCAACTGGCGCAGATTTCAAACGACTGCCAATTTGTCCAGGTCTGGCCATCCCAGCAAAATCAGGCCAAGAGCAGACTGTCTGATGCAAAAAGAAGTCTTAAAAACCCCAAAATTTCATCACAGGATCTGCCTGTAAGTCTTTCAATTGTTGGTGTCAAAGTGAATGCTTCTACATTCAGAAAGAGATTTTTTTTCTACAATCAGAAAGACAAATTTGACCTGCATGGGAGGCAAGCCAGGAAAAAGCCTTTTCTGTCTAAAAAGAAGATTATAATAAGAATACACTTTGCCAATGAGCATATAGGCAAAGACCAGGCCTTTTGGAATAATGTGTTCTGGACAGACGAATCAAATATAGAGTTGTTTGGCCACTGTAACAGCAGATATGTTTGGCACCGACCAAAGACAGCTTTTCAGGAGAAGCACCTAATACCCACTGTGAAGCATGGGGGTGGAAATATTATGGTTTGTGGTGCTTCGCTGTCTCAGGGACTGCATAGCTTGCATTCATTGATTTAATTATGAATTCTGCACCATATCAAAGAGTGTTTGAAGATAATGTGAGGCCATCTGTCTGAAAGTCGAAGTTGAACAGAAAATGGACCTTTCAACAGTATAATGATCCTAAGCACAATAGCAAATCCACCACAGAATGGCTCAAAAAGAAGAATTGTAGGGTTATGGAATGGCCTAGTCAAGGCCCAGATTTGAATCCCATTGAAATGTTGTGGGGGATTTGAAATGGGCAGTACATGCAAGAAAATCTCCAAACATCTTGCAACTGGAAGAATATTGCATGGAAGAGTGGTCAAAAATTCCAGCAAAGCCGATGACAGAGACTGGTGGACAATTGTGCAAAATGCATACAAGAAGTTATTTCCGTTAAGGGCAGCACTACTAGCCTCTGAGGCCAAGGGTATACTTATTTTTTTCCACATAAAAATATCATACTTTTTGAAATTTCTGTTGAATAAATTATTGAAAAACCTAATTTTCCTTGTGGTAACACAAAAGAAACAATGTAACAGTTTGGTGATGTCATTGGGTCACCTGCTTGATGCAGTTATTGCAAACAAGGGATATGGAACCAAATATTGAGTGTTATTTACTTTAATTTACATTGTGTCTGACTATTCCTATTCTTTTGCTCCCCTAAAAATTGGGTGGTTTGACCCCAAAGGTGCTATGTTTTAAGTTGTTTAACACATCTAGATATGAATATCAGGAAATTAAACCTGAAATTCTGACCTGTTGTCTCATTTCAATACAGTACAGGTTGCATCTCTTCCACCTTCAGAAATTTTATGATGACTCTGTGGTGGTTGGGTGCATCAGGGATGGACAGGAAGAGGAGTACAGGAACCTGGCAAACAACTTTGTGCAGTGGTGCAGGAAGAACCATTTACTCTTCAATGCTACCAAGACCAAGGAGATGGTGGTGGAGTACCGGAGGAAGCGGACTCCAACCAGCCCCATTACCATCATGGCTCAGGATGTTGAGCAGGTTAACAACTAAATATATCTTGGTGTCCATCTTGACAACAAGCTGGACTGGAAGGTCAACTCAGAGGCTGTGTACAGTAAAGGGATGAGCAGGCACTACTTTCTGAGGAAGCTCTGGTTCTTTAATGTTTGCAGCCAGATCTTAGAGATCTTCTACAACTCTATGGTAGCCAGTTTAATCCTCTTTGCAGCAGTAAGCTGGGGAGACGACATCACAGCTGGAGATGCAAAAAAAAAAAAAAAAACGCAGCAACTGATCAACAAACCTGGCTCGGTCTTGGGCTGCTTTCTGTAGAGTTTTGAGGTGGTGGTGGAAAAGAGGACCCTCAGTAAACACTCAGCCAATCTGAGCAACAAACAGCATCCCATTCATGACCTACTGGTTAAACAGCAGAACTCCTTTAATAGAAGACTCCTTCAGCTCAGCTGTAGAATGAGCATAACAGGATGCCATTTGTACCAACAGCAGTCACACTGTAAAATAGCTAATCACTGTCTTGGGTCACTATTTTACACTGGGCCAGTCTGGATAAGCTCATTGGATAATAGTTGAATTTGTTCAAAGAAGACTTCAAGAGCATAAATATAGAGGCCATACCATAAGATGCAAACCACTTATCAGCAGTAAGAATCAGAAGGCCAGATTGGAATTCTCAATGAAATACAGAAATATGACACAAGCAAGATGACACAAGTTCTGGAACCAAGATTAATCTCCAAGATTAATCTTTACATCACCAAAGTGATGTAAAGGCCAAAGTGTGGAGAAAGAAAGGATTCTCAAGATCCAAAACATACAAGCTTATCTCTGAAACATGCTGGAGGTAGTGTAATGGCTTGGGCTACTTCTGGAACATGGCTGATTCTGGAATGGGCTAACTAATCTTTATTGCTGCAACTAATGATCATAGCAGCAGAATTAATTCAGAAGTTTACAGGAACATTATCTCTGCCACTTTACAGAGAATACAAAGACATTTTGTGTAATTCACCTCTAGATTGCAATATAATTAGCAAATTTGTAAAACTGCTCACAACTTTTGAACTGCTTAATGTAGTATCAAGATTCTTGTGTCCCTTGATTCCACTGAAGGTGCCAAGTGTTGCTTATGTAACAAATTTGTGATTTCTCGAACAGAAAGCGAGCTAATCCGTCAGTTTTTTTGCTTTTTCTCCCAGAAATTATTCCAAGCAATCATCACATTCAGCAGGCAGCATTGTGAGACCAGTCTGTTAAAAAGTAGGTTTTCCACAACATACAAATTGGATGGTGAAGCTGCCAAACAGGAAGTGAGTGCATATCTCAGCAATCGTGTGACAGATTTTCCTCAAACTTTGTAGATGAGTAATGGGCCTTGTCCTAAGCAACTCCAAGACGTCTTCTCTAAATCCCCTCCAGGGGTGCTATAATTCACAGATTAATAATACTGCTCATAACTTTTGAACCTCTTAACGTGCAATCATGATTCCCCTTTCTCTTGATTCCCTGGAAGGTGCATGTAACAGATTTGTCATTTGCTAAACAGGAAAATGGCCATTGTAAAATTGAACAAAAACTGGTCTTTGCTTCTTCTCTTAAAATTTTTTCCAATTATCATGCAATTTGTCTCACAGCATTATCAGACCAGTCAAAAAACAAAACAAAAACAACAACTACTAGTTTCTCAGATTTTTGTTATGTGACATTTAATCCATAAGATGCAAATGAATTTTGATGACTATCACCAAACAGGAAGTGAGATTAACCCACTCAGCCCAATGGTGGTGCTATAGTTCAGGCAGGGTTTTACTTTTGGTCCGTATCTAATGAACTGTGAGCCCTACAAACAAACTTCTTTTTTCCACTGATTCCATTGGTTCTCCTAAACAAAAGAAGCCTCAAGAACCGTTTAACTCTGCTCAGATTTATTACAGCTGTAATTCATGATTGCTTGCATGTATTCACATGAAACTTGAAAGACATATACAGGACAAGATTTTGAGATCATATGCAAAGATTAATGCGTGGTTAAACATATTAATTAAAGGCAGAGCTCAGGTCAAATCACCATTTCTCAGGAATCATCCGATTGAGTCCAATTGAGCTGAAATATGTCTACAGTCATGTAGAAAAAATATGGACACCCCATGGAAATTGTTGGCTTTTTTGACATACTTGGACAAGCAAATATTTGATCCTCTTTGAAACAGTGCCTATTAATAAAGTTGATACAGTCTATCAAATGACATAAAATTGTCATTTTATAGTAATTTTTTTGTAGTAACAAAAAACAGATCAATCACATGGAAGTACACCGCTATATTTATCACACCTTCAATTCCATAAAATTAGAATAAGGTGTTCAGATTGGGTGCCAATGATTATAACCTGCTTAGGGAATGCAGGTTCAACCTGTCTTATTTAAACCCCTCATATCTACACAGTAAAATCCCTAGTGTTGAATTAACACCCAGAGTGTTTATTTGAGTCCAATGGACTTATATAAACACTGCAGGGTGTGAATTCAACACTGTGGGTGTTAAATCAACACTGGTGATTTTGCTGTTTAGTGTATGAACACATCTGATGTTCCCTTTGCTATTGAGGTGTGTGGTGTCATAGTGCCAAGATCTAAAGAGTTCTGTAAGGCCTTCAGAAAAACGATGCCTATGAGTCTGGCAAGGGATTTAAAAAGGTCTCCAAAACATTTTAAATACATCATTCCACTGTAAAGAAAATAATCTACAAATGGCACAGATTTCAAATGACTTCCAATTTGTCCAGGACAAAATGTCCCAGCAAATTCAGCCCAAGAGCAGACTGTCTGATGCAAAAAGAAGTTTCCAAGAAACCCAAAATTTCAACTGATAGTAAGCCTTGCAATTGTTTGTGTCAAATTGCATGCTTTTACAATCAGAAAGAGACAGCACAAATTTGACCTGCATAGCCTTTGCAAGATATAGTTTGCCAATGAGCATATAGCCAAAGACTAGGCTCAAATAGAAGAAATGGAGGGTTATGGAATGGCCTAGTCAAAGGCTGGATTTGAATCCCATTTAAATGTGGTGGGATTTGAAATGGGCAGTACATGCAAGAAAACCCTCAAACATCCTTCAACTGAAAGAATATTGCATGGAAGAGTGGTCAAAAATTCTATTAAGCCTGGTGGACAGTTATGAAAAACGCCTACAAGTTATTTCTGCTAATGGGGGGCAATACTTGCTTCCAAAGCCAAGGTGGCTTACTTTTGTACTTACTTTTTCCACATATCACATCTATTTATATTTCTGTTGAATAAATTATTGAAAAAGCAATTTTGTCCTTGTCATTTTGTTCAAGTATACGGACTTCATTAATAGGCATTGTTTCAAAGATGATCAAATGTTTGCTTGTCAAAACATGTCAAAAATTAATTTTCACAACTATATATGAAACATACTTTGCGAACTAGTACTATGTTGTTTTTTCTTTTAGAATCTTCACATTCTTGATATCAAAATATGCAGGATAGTGTGAATTTCAATAATAATCAAAAACATGTAATTTATGTAATATGCATATGTCAATCAATTCTAAGGAGGCAGAGCCTAATTTATTCAAACATCTCAAACTCTTTATTGCTTGCATGGCAATTCACAAAATATGTAAAAAGACATGTACAGGGTGAAATCAGGTCTTTTGCCAAGTTTGGCGTGTGGTCATGAATAAAGGCAGGGATAAAGAAAAATTGTTTCATAGGTACTGTAAGTCCAATTGAGCTTAAATTTAGCATGGTGCATCAATGTGCTACAATATAACTGGATTGTTGATGATAACCTAATTACTGAAAAAACAGCTACCATCGGCTAGTCAGTTTTCAGCAGGCATTTGTCAGGGCTAACTCATTATATCAGTTCATACTGGGTCCCTACAGGAACCTACACTGCCAGTTTTGTGATATGATAGCTCAATGACATTTACATTACATTTATTCATTTAGCAGACGCTTTTATCCAAAGTGACTTACAAATGAGGAAATACAAGCAAAGCGATATCAAGCAGAGAACAATACAAGTAATGCTACCATACAAGATTTATAATTGAGTTCTAGAGAAGTAGAGGCTTAAGGGCTAGTATAAGTTTTTATTTTTTTATTTTATTTTTTTTTAATTAATGTGGGGGTTGGCAGGTTAGGGGTTAGTTAAGTGCTCATGGAAGAAGTGGATCTTTAGCTTTTTTGAAAATAGTTACAGATTCTGCTGTCTGGATTGAGGTTGGAAATTCTTTCCACCACTGAGGGACAGTTAGTTTGAAAGTTCTAGAAAGGAACCTTGAGCCATGCTGAGTAGTTACTACTAAGCATTGGTCGTTAACTGATTGCAGATTGCGTGAGGGATCATAAACCTGTGAACTTAATGTTGAGGTAGGGGGGATGCCATTCCAGACAAGGTCTTGTAGGTGAGCATCAAGGCCTTGAATTTGATGCAAGCAGCTACAGGAAGCCAGTGGAGGGAGATGAAGTGGGGTGTGACATGGGTTCTTTTGGGCTGGTTGAAGACGAGGTGTGCTGCTGCATTCTGAATCATTTGAAGGTGTTTGATGGAGGTGCCAGGGAGACCTAGGAGTAGTGTGTTGTTGTGCCACCTACTGGTCAAAAGTAGCAATAATATACTAAAAATGCTTCCATCTAACTTCCATTTTTGCTACTCCTTCAAATTTTGTACAATCTTCACCAAATTTGACTCACATCATCTTGATACTCGTCTGAACAAAAATTCTGAAAGGCAACAGGATGTGAGGGTGTATCTCAGCAGTGCATCTACATATAATCATGAAACTTGATAAGTATCTTCAGGACCATGCCTTGAATGTACCCAATATGTTTCATGACTGTGCCAGCTTGTGGTCAAAAACTGTAACAATGTTTTTTTTTTTCTTTTCCTTATATCATTTGAAAAGTTTGTGACAAATTCACAGTTTTTTCCCCTATAATTCCCAGAAGTATCCTAAAGTGAACACACATTTAGATCTGAAATTCAATTCTACTTCCTGTCAACCATCTTGGATTAGTTTTTTTCCTACTCTTCCTACAAATTATGTCAAATCATCACCAAATGTGGCATGTCATCTTCAGAGTAAGCCTCACAAAAATTAATACTCCAAACAGTTTGTCCATAATGGGCTAGTGAATCTGAGAACTAAGCCACCAAACAGGAAGTAAGGCTGTATCTCAGCAACATCTTTGCACACTGACATGAAATGTGGTAGGCATCTTTAGGACAATGACTTGAGGCTATGCAACAAATCTCATGCCAGCAACATGTACTGGTCAAAAGTAACAATAATATGCTAAATACATGAATAAATGCTTACATCTAACTGCAATTTTTGCTACTCCTCCTACATATTTTGTCCAATCTTCACCAAATTTGGGTCACATCAGCTTGAGATGTGTCTAAATAAAAATGATTAAAGGAACTTTGATATTCACAACCGCTCTCCCATGATGGAGTTACAAATGCATAAAACTACAAATCATTCTTGAATCCCTTTGCCTATAGTTATGGCTCTGCTTTTCTGTGATTGCTTAAACAACCACTGCAGCACATCTGTGAATGTGCAGCTCCGAGTCTTTAGGCTTGGTCCTCAAAAAAGCTGCCTGCAGCCTTAATTATTTATATATATATATATATATATATATATATATATATATATATATATATATATATATATATATATATATATATAATTTATTATTTTTTCTTCTCTAAAATTAATTGTGCAGACCAAACCACAAGTCTTACTAACGTGATGGTTTGTTCAATAAGTAGTACTCCCTCCCACTACTCTGGGAATTCTGATGGGCCCAGTCGGACCAATGGTGTCACTATAGCCCAAATGTTTATATTTTGGGCCATATCACAAGAACTGTAAATACTACACTTGAGATTCTTCTTATTTATTGGCTTATATCAAATTAATGTAGGCCCCATTCACTAATTGCTGCCATGATGTGGTTTTTTTTTTTTAATTTATTTATTTATTTATTTTTTTGCTAAGTTGCATAATATGAGAAACCTACTTTTGCAAATTAGTCCTATGATTTTTGGTCTATCTTCACAATTTTGGTGTTAGACTACTGAGCACAGTGTCACCCTCAATAATTATATATTTTTTAAAAACATCATGTTGACATTTCCAAACAATATGACCACCATATGTCAATTAATTAGCTATTTCTCAGGAACCAAAAGTCCATTTGAGCTGAAATTTGGTGTGTTGCATTGTTATTCTGTAACTGGATTTCACATTATCACATATTTACTTCAAAAACATAAGTTGATAAGTATGTTCATCTATGATCTCTTTATTGTTCTATATATCTGCACTGGCCACTCAGTGCACTGTTTGTGAGCCTGCTTGTACCAAGTAGATTGCAACTTTTGGCTATATTATTATTCTACAACAGAAGTCTATGGCAGCCCCTTAACAATATGGTAAAGAGAAATTTGGCAGACTCATTTGACATAGTGCCAATAGTTATTGCACCAATTTTCTGCTTTGCCCCTCAATGCCTCTAATGTCACCAATAGGTGAAATTTAAAATACATTTATGCTTATAACTTATGGCCCATTTGAAATAGGAAAGAAATTCTTTGTTCACATTAATTCTAGGGTCATGCCAATTTCAACAGACCTCATGATGAGATTTCCCACCATTTTTTTTTTAATGTTTGAAATTTCACAGCCCACAATTTTTGTTCAGTCTTCACCAAATTGGCTCAGTGATCTTTAGACAAATCTATATAAAACTTATCGGAATGTTTCTTGACAATCAAAACCATTACTCAAATGAATTTGATGGTCATAATTCAACAACAGCTTGATGGATTGACATGAAACATGAAACGGCATCCCTGGTGTGTCCAAAAATGTTCTTTTTCTTTTGAGTACTATAAACTCCAACAGTATATCATACATGCTTGTTGATCGGAAAGTGCTTGTTGATCGGAAAGTGCTTGTAAGTCGGAAAGCCAGTGCTGGGACCTACTATGGCCTCACAGCACACAAAGCTTTCTATGTTTTATGTGAAGTTTAGCACAGTGACAGAGGACAGTCTTAGCTACCTATAAACCAATTTTGGTGTATGACACTCAAGCCTTCCAGCACAACATTAGTGCCACCAATATGGAAAACTTGGACAAACTTTTACAATAATAATTCCACAACACAATGTCCTAGAAACAAGATTCCACTTTCATTTGATTCTTTGGGTCAACTATAGTTCAACAGACACTATGATCTTAAAAACATTTTTGTTTGTTTGTTTGTTTGTTTGTTTGTTTTGTTTTTTCCCCACTTCTTGTCCTGCAGAAGTATTTGTAGCATACTGTAAGGGACTCTATTTAGTTTTGTCTAAATATACCTTTAATGGTCACTATAATTCACAAATTTCCAAAATTGCTTATAATCACTGAACCATTAAACATCAAATCAAGATTCTTGTTTCATTTGATTATCTTCAAGGTGTTGAGTGTTCTTGATGTAACAACTATATTTTTTGTCAATACAGGAAGTTGGCCATTTTAAATTTTAACAAAAACTGCTTTCACTAGAAATGTTCAGCAGAATTGTCCAGCAGAAATGTTCAATAGAAATGTTCTGCAGAAATATTCAGTCGAAATGTTCAGCGGAAATGTTCAGCAGAAATTTTCAGTAGAAATGTTCAGAAGAAATGTTCAGCGGGAATGTTCAGAAGAAATGTTCAGTGGGAATGTTCACTAGAAATGTTCAGCAGGAATGTTCAGCGGGAATGTTCAGTAGAAATGTTCAGCGGGAATGTTCGGTAGAAATGTTCAGTAGAAATGTTCAATAGAAATGAAACTGGAGATTGTTTATTTGAGCTGAAATTTTAAAAAAAGGGAAAAAAAACTGCTTTCACTCCTAGAAATTTTGTCCAATAGCCATGCAATTTGGAAAAGAGCATCGAGACCAACTTGAACAAAACTTGTTTCTCAGATTTTTTGCTATAATGGACAGTTTGTCCATAACACACCAACAAATGTGATGTCACCAAACAGGAAGTGAGGGCATGTATCAGCAATGGTGTGATGGATTCCAAGTAAACTTTGTAGATGAGTAAATAACCTCAAATGGTTTTGTCTAAATATCCTCTAGGGGCACTATAATTCACAAATAAGTAAAACTGCCCATTTATTTTAAAACACTTAGCATGATTATTCTTTCTCTTGATTCCCTAAAAGGTGCTGAGTGTTCCTCATGTAAAGAATGTGTGATTTTCCAACCAGGAAGTGTAATTACTTTTTCTTTTCTTTTCTTTTCTTTTTTTTTTTTTTAAATTCCACAAAACAGGATGAGAAGGCATATCTCATTAAAACTTTTAGGTATTGACATCAAACATGTCACATGTATTTTATAGCCTGACATAAAGTTAAGAAACATAATTTGCTTTATTTGAAACTTGAGAGGGCTACCAAAAACAGAAAGAGAGGAAATATCTCATCAATGGCTTGAAGTTTT
The DNA here is from genome assembly GCF_001660625.3 of Ictalurus punctatus. NCBI lineage: Eukaryota > Metazoa > Chordata > Actinopteri > Siluriformes > Ictaluridae > Ictalurus > Ictalurus punctatus. The sequence continues at coordinate 8,919,842 of NC_030418.2, read as the reverse complement.
GCTTAAAATTTAAAATATCTTCAGAAAGAAGCATGGAGACAAGCACTGAGATTCCCACTAGCTTCTGCTCTTCCTCTAAAGCTAAGAGGTGAGGCAAGAAAGTAGTTGGCCCTTTTAATTGCTGCTTGCAACTATATCTGTTTACCTATATTTATTTATTATTATGCAAGCAGCCAGGCCAAATACATGTTTAAGACAACGTTTACATTTATTTTCATTTTCTTTTAATATTGGCAAAATATAAAAGCTTTCGGGAAAACTAAATAGAGCATAATAAAGTGGGGAAAAAAGAGAACCACTAAAAGAAACTAAATTTACTTTGCCACCTTAACCTGCTCTGTTGCACTTCTCAGACCACCAGAATTACTTTGGCATGGATGAGAACCTGGGTCCCGTGGCCATCAGTGTGCGACGAGAAAGGCTTGAAGAGATGAAGGAGAAGGAGGGGTTAGCATACAATTACCGTATTGTCTTCAGGACCAGTCAGGTAACACACCCTATATTCCTATAATTTGTTGTATTAGAGCTTCAAGGATAAGCAAGAAAAGCATAGGCAATAACTAGATATTTAAAGTTCATCATGTGAAACATTGATGTTTGCTTGACCGACATTCTGAAAGTTTGAAACTGTTTCATAAGCTTGAAGTTGAAAGACTGAAAAAAGAAAGAAAGAAAGGGTAACAGACAGAAAGGCAGACAGACAGTTACTGGTAGAAAAAATGATGACAAATAGTCATTTAGATACAAGTAAAAAGTCAGATGGTGTGAGAGAGTGTTATTAGTAGAAAGTGATAGAGGTAATGTGATAGAAAGAAATACGGAGAGAGAGAGAGACTGTGTGTGCTACTGGTTGATTGATGGAGGGATGGATGGAGAGAGTGTGTGGCATTGATAGAGCAATAGAGGAAGTGAGCGTCTCAGTTACACGTTCACTGACAGAGTGAGAGGGAAAGAAGAGGTGCTTCAGGCCTTGCGCACACAGGCCTTTGTGAGTTTTGACAGTTGGAGTTTTTGAGATTTTTGATCCTCCACTAAAGGAAAAGCATAAATCTGATCAATAAAAAAAAATACAACTTGATAAGTCAGAACAGCCTAAAGGGCTGTGCTGAGTTTGCTTTAGGAGTTTTAACAGTTCAAAATTGTTGGCCAATTTGAGCTTCAGTAAGGCAGAACAGGCTGAAGGTGTTTGGAATGTTTGGTGCATGTAGCTTGAAAACTGTAGAAAGAGTGGCATTTAGAATATATGGTACTCAGAATAATAATAATAATAATAATAATAATAATAACTACAGTTGACATTTTGTTACAGTAGTTTTGTGATTACACTTATTTTGGGAGTTAAAGTGCATGTGATGTACACTAGAATACCCATAACACAATTATTCTCATTGAGTTGATTGCTATTTTGGAGGGTAACATGCACATGTGCCTAGCTATGCAGCCAACTCTACTGGCACCCTACTTATCCAACTCTACAAGTATTGGCACTCCATCTATTTTTCTAATCAACTATATAAATATTGGCACCCTATCTGTTTCTTTCTGTCTTAAAAGTGAACATTACCTTTAGATTTCAAACTGATAACTATTTTTTAAACTTTCAGACCGGCTTTGTCAAGCCAGCATCAAAGTTTGTCGTGAACTTTACCTATCTAGTTGTTACTGTTGTTGTTGTTATTATTATTATTATTATTATTATTATTATTATAATTATTATTATTATTATTATGATGATGTTGGTTTGACAAGGCCAATATACTGTTCTTCTTTATAAGCTTATTATTATTATATCAGCAACATGGCTGCAACACAAATTTCATGCCAGCGCCACGCTCTCGTTAAAAGTAATAATAACATGCTAAAAAATGCTTACATCTAACTGCCATTTTTTACTCCTCCAATTTATGTCCAATATTCACCAAATTTGGCTCACATCATCTTGAGACCTGTCTGAACAAAACTTATCAAAGGAACTCTGATATTCAGAACCTTTCTCCCATGAAGGACTTTGTGAAACTACAAATCATTCTTGAATCCCTTTACCTATTGTTATGGCTTATGCTTTCCTGTGATTCCTTATGTATCAATTATAGCACCTCTGTGAATATGTGGCTCACAGAGTCTGGGTGCTTGACCCCCAAAAATGCCTCTTGCTGCTTTAATTATTATTATATTGGAATGACAAAGCCAACACACTTTTGAACTATTTAAACTTATTATTATTATTATTATTATTATTATTATTATTATTATTATTATTATTATTCTCCTGCTTCTTCTTCTACTGAGACAATTCTTTTCTTTACACTACTCCTCCAAGATCTTTCAAGCTACATCCACCACACTCAGTACAGACCCATTCACTTACATTGATGATATAATATTCAGAGCCACCATATTCTATCTAATCAACTCTACAAGTATTGGCACCCTATCTATCCCTATCTATCAATCAAATCAACTCTATAAGTTTTGGCACCTTGTCAATCCAGCGCTAGACATTGGATAGATAGACAGGGTGCTAATATTTGTAGAATTTGACAGATAGATAGGGTGCAAGTACTTGTACAGTTAGCCTCGAACTGTACAAGTATTGGCACACTATCTATCTATCTATCTATCTATCTATCTATCTATCTATCTATCTATCTAATCAACTCTACAAATATTGGCACACTATCTATCTATCTATCTATCTATCTATCTATCTATCTATCTATCTATCTAATCAACTCTACAAGTATTGACACCCAATCTATTTATCTAATCAATTATACAAATATTGGCACCCTATCTTTTTAACTCTACAAGTATTGGCACCCTACCTATCTATCTATCTATCCATCAATCTATCTCTTGTCTAGCTATCTAATCAACTCTACACGTATTGGTACCCTATCTATCTATCCAACTCTACTAGTATTCGTGCCCTATCTACAGTCAACTCTACAAGTGTTGGCACCCTATGTCTCAATCCAACTCTAGGAGTATTGACACCCTTTCTATCCAATCAACTCTACAAGAATTGGCACCCTATCTCTCTGTTAATTCCAGATGTATGGGCACCAGGGTATGAAATTAGCACCCACCACCCACCAAATGCAGGTGAATTGTTAACAGTGGCGTGTAAAATTGTCTGGTCATCCTCCACTTGTGGGTGCATTTCTTGCACAAGTAGGGCTTACAAAAATAGATATCTAAATTTGTGAAATTTAGTTGTTCCCATTCCTCGCTCTAGGTTCGTGATTGCCCTTGGCTGTACAAACATTGAACGTCACTTTGAAAGTGGAAGCAAAGAAAAAGCAAAAAATGGGAAGTGTTAAATTGGCTAACTGTCTGTTGTGTTCATGAAATAACTCCCGCCTAATGACTTGTGAAAACAGTTATTAGCATGTAAAGAGAAAGGATTGAATTGATGTGTTCTTGTGTATTATTGATTATTTGAGTGTTTTAAACTTATTTAAAGTTAATAAATGCGTGTGTGCAGATGAGCATAAGACATCCCAGGTTTGGTTAGGGAATGAGGAAGCTGGAGACAGTCTTGGAAAAACTCAAAAAGCGCTTTATTCTTTATGCTTTCCTGTGGTTTTAATTTACACACACACACACACACACACAGGGCTCTGTGCTGGTTGTCTCTCTCTCTCTCACTCTCACTCTTGCTTCTATCCAAGACAATTGAAAGCACAAAGAGACACAAACAAATAAACTTTCACTAATTACATGCAGGTGAAAATCATCACGCTGTTACCTGCTGGTTCGACCTGCCTCCTCTCCGTCCACAGCCGACGCTCGATCATGCCCCCGCTGCCACAAAGACTTTTTAGGATTACTTTAAATTTAAAAAGCAACTTATTGTTTATATCAGTTATATAATGTAAATCAATGTTGTTAGTTTCTGTTTTTGTGAGGTAGAAATTCTGAGTGGCCAGTAAAAAAAAAAATTACCAGCCACTGGTAGAGGAAAAAGTTCATTTCAGACCCTGATGGGCACTGTATCTATTTAAACCTACAAGTATTCGCACCCTATCTATTCAGTCAACTGGAAATATTGGCACCCTATCTATCTATCCAACTCTAGAAGTATTTGCACTCTATCTATCTATCTATCTATCTATCTATCTATCTATCTATATATATATATCCATCTTTCTAATCAACTCTACAAGTATTGGCACCCTATCTATCGGTCTCTCTTTCTTAAAACTCCTCATTACCTTCACATTTCAAACTGATAACTATTTTAAGCTTTCATACTGGCTTTGTCAAACTAACATCAAAGTTTGTCCTCGAACTTTATCTATCTAGTTGTTATTATTAATTTGGCTTGACAAAGCCAACATACTGTTTTCCTATTTAAACATAGTATTATTTTTCTTCTTCTTCTTCTGAGATAAATAATTTCTATACACTACTTATTCCAGAGCTTTCAAACTACATCCACCAAACCCACCAAACTTTCAGTCTGATCAGTTAGAAAAGATATAGCAACTCGAGACAGAACAGACTGTTCTGATTGTAACTGATCAGAATTATGGTTTTCCCATGGTTTTCCCAAAACTCGGAATGTTCATGATTTCAATCTCCAACTGTCAAAACTCACACACACCTGCACACGGCCTGAAGCCCCTCCTCTCTCCCTCTCACTCTGTCGATGTACCTGTAACAGAGACTCTCACTTCATCCATCTATCTATCCATCTATCTATCTATCCATCCATCCAACTCTAGAAGTACGGGCACCCTATCTACCTATCCAAATCTAGAAGTTTTGGCACTCTACCTATCTAACTCAAAGTATTGGCACCCTATCTATCCATCCAATTCTACAAATATTGGCACCTAGGGCTGCACGATTATGGCTAAACTGATAATCACGATTATTTTTGATCAATATTGAGATCACGGTTATTTATCACGATTATTCATTGATTTTAGGGAGAACATATTTTTATTGCACTTTCACATTTAAATAAACAGACTGCTGCTTTCACCTCCATGTTTTACTACATTCCTGCTAATGTACAAATCTTTGCATGAAATTAGACTGGTCCTTAAAGTGCATCATCTCGTAGAAGCAAAATATAAATAAAATTGTACCCAAATAAGTAAAAATGAAAATATGCAATCAAATATAACAATATGCAACCAAATGAAAACAATTCAGGCCTATGCAGAAAAGGCAATAGCAGTGTTTACAGGAGGAGCAACAGGAGTGGTGCAGGGATGACGTCATTTTGTACCGGAACCTGGAAGTTAGCATCTCACTGGTTCCCTCGACAAAACCCAATAGGATTTTCCCATAGGCTTTTGGATTATTGCAAAAAATAAGCTCCGTGATCAACAAAAGTTTACAATACTAACATGTTTTTGTCCATTAAGATCATTTTCACAATTGAACACAAACTTTTATGAAGTATGAAGCCTAAATACAATCGCCAGAAATAAAAAGCTAACTGTATGCTAGAAACGAACTACACCACGGTTGCTCGACTTCAACAACACCATCACCAAGCTTCCGACAAACTTTTCCAAACTTGACTTAAAAACTATTTCCGTAATAAGGATTTTCTGTGGATGAATCTTCATCCATGTTTTTTTGGGGGGGAATGGTGCACAGCATACCTGAACCAGTTTATCTGCAAAGTTTTTTCCTGTTCAGCGTGATGACGTTTAATGTCTCCAACAACGTCTGTAGTCCCATTTAGCAACATGTTATCAACCGCCTTTTTCAATACATGTAAAAGCTTTAAAAATTCATGAGTGGGGTATTACTGGTGTACTTTATGTCGTAGAATAAAATGTGAAAATATTTTGAGCTTGTGTTCACCACAGACCTTATTTCAGGCTTTTAACCAAAATCCCACTTTAAAAAAACCTATTGACTTCATGACGATGAAACCGGAAGGGCTAAAATGCTAACTTGTTTCTGGGTTTTGGTATACGAAATGACATCATCCCTGCGCCACTCTATGGTGACTGGCTGTAAGTTTAGGAAGCGCTTGATTTGATATGCAGCAGAGTTTTCTATATGCGGAGGACGAACTTTAAACGTCAATATCACAGTCGATTTTGTTCATGTAATCATGGGCAGCCAGATAATCAGGAAATCCTATTTGGGAACTGATCCCATGTGCACGTTGTGGGAAATTTCTCATCAGAATTTGCAATACACACTAATGTAAAATTACTGTAGAGGAGCAAACAGGCAAACATAGAAAATATACATCTCCTTAGAAAATATTCAGCACCTAACTAGTCCCGCACCATTTGACTCGCAGACACTGATCATACTTCAAATCACTCAGAATTTTGCGAAAGTGTGCGATTACTTTCTTCACCATTCCCACCTAAATTCCTGATGAAACTTCCCCCATACAAACTCATTGAGAAATCAGTAGCAGGACCCGGCAGCCCATAAATGAATCAACAAAGTACTGCAGCCATGTCATACATGAAAACAATCAGTGAGGAGAATTGCTTTATGGGGGATGACAATACCCTCAACTCAGCGTGCAGAAATGCATTATGGGTATTTTAGTGACATCACATGCATGTTCACCCCAAAAATAAGTGGAATCACAAAACTACCTCAACGTAGACATATCAAAACACTCAGCTCAATGAGGAGAATTGCATTTTGGGTATTCTGGTGACATTATGAGTGCAGCTGCATGTAGGTGTAAAATTTTGCATGGGCAAACACCACTCACATTTTCTTCAGAAAATGTAAAATCTAGTTAGTGGTGCTTGCTATTTAAAGCATCACTATTATAATTGTCCATACATATTATTATTATTATTATTATTATTATTATTATTATTATTATTATATACTTATTTAAAAAAAAAATTTCCTTCTTCTAATTCTTTTGATTCTCCAGACACATTTTTGGCGCGTAACTAGTCCTGCACCTTCTGCGTCACAATCACAAAACATACCTCAAAACATGTGGCCCCATTGGCAGAGGTGTGCTATTACTTTTCTTAGTGTTTCCACATGTTGTTTTCGTGCATGTGGCCAAAAACCCACATTTTTGGCCCATAGAGAATGAATGGGGAATAAACATGGGTGTCACATCTTGCAGCTCGGACATCATTTGGCTGACATTCTTGTATCACACGTCCTCTCCTATGTCTTAGGGAGTAGATTCTGTATTTATATTTGACCTTTCATATTTTACATTCATTTTGTTTTTACATTTCATAGTCTCCATTGCATATTTGCATATTTATTCTCTTGCCTGTTAGCTTACTACTCTTCGAGGATCAATTCTGGAAGATGCAGTGCCTTCCACAGTGAGGCATGGCACAGCCCGTGGCCTTCCCCTGAAGGAGGTGTTGGAGTATGTAGTTCCTGAGCTCAACATTCAGTGCCTTCGACTGGCTCTCAACTCCCCCAAAGTCCCTGAACAGCTTCTCAAACTGGATGAGCAGGGGGTAAGTTCTTTATGACCTTCATCATCCATCTTCATGATGTGTACTTGCACAAATGCATATATAGAATGGGCCCTTCCATATTACCATTTCACCCATTTGGACCTTGGTGAAGGCTTTGTTTAGCCTTCCATTGGTTATTTTTGTTGAACCTTCTGATCTGTGGTTGATTTGTAATACTTAGTAAGCATATTATTACTATGAACAGCATTAGTTCATCTTTATTTTACACTAGTTGTGTTTTATACTAAGACAGTTACATATTAAACTATTCAAAATAATGAATAAATTCATTTACATGATCAGTGTAAATTGTTATTATTTTGTTTAAAGAGCTTATTTTTTTCATTTAGTACAGCCCTTCAGATACTAAATATAAGAGTTACATGTCTCCCAGAAGACAAAATACTAACAATTTCCACCGATCATCCTGTTCAAAGGTTTACTTCCCCAGATTTTAAGTGTGTAAATTTATCCCTAATGAGCAAGCCGGTGGCGACGGTGGCAAGGAAAATCTCCGTAATATGATATGAAGAAGAAACCTTGAGAGGAACCAGACTCAGAAGGGAACCCATCCCCAGCCAACTGCTCTGACCAATCAGAGCAGTTGGCTCTCTGAACGGAGGAGTTTAGAGTGAATGGATCCTTGTTTGTGACCCTAAGAAAAAGAGCTGATGTTGCAATGTAAATGATGAGAAAATTAAAGTGTTTTTGACCTTGGATGCATGTAAATCTCTTGTATGAGACCTCTACAACAAAATTAGGCATGTTTAAAAAGCATAATATGTGCGCTTTAAGTTTATATCATTTTAAATTTATAACATTTTGACTGTACAAGTTACACATGTAAAACCAAATACACTGTGATGCTATTCATTATTGCTACCAATTACAGTAAATAGAGTTTTTATTTTAATTTTATTAAAAAAAAAAATTTAAGGGAAAAATTATTAACTTTTTAAATAACTTTTAATAAATTAAATAAAAAAATGCATTTAAATGCAGTTAAAAAAAAAATGCATTTTAATGTTTTTTTATTCGAAAAAATAAAACCTGTAAAACCAAATACTCTATGATACAGCCTGTGTTTGTGATTTTAAAAATCAAATGCACTAACTTACTAATCTTAACAGTTATGTCAAAAGGTTTTGAAACGATAAGTAAATGAAAAAAAGTTACCCAATTTACTCATTTTTACAAATCACACATTTACCCTGAAACCAAATGTATTCCATGGATTTTCATTTTGTTGAACTTGTTGCAAAAATCAGTTGACAATCATGAGACTAACTGCTAACCAGGTGTTTTTTTTATTATTATTATTTTTTTTTTTACTTTTGTAGCAGTAAAATGAAAAAAGAAAGGATTCCGTTTCAAAATAGGTTCTTCAAGAATGTAGATGCCAGACTACATTAATGTTATAGAAAAAATTTCACCACACACCTAAAATAAATAATTATTACCTGCTTCCTTATTATTATTATTATTATTATTATTATTATTATTATTATTATTATTATTATTATTTTTACCTGCTCCTATTTTCTCTTATATTTAAGTATTACTATTTGGAATATATATTTTTTTTAATGCAAAAATTGCAATTACATTTTGTCTTTAATCTTCTCAAAAGTCAGGCCAAGACACTTCACATGATACCACTGCTTGCATCTGCAACACTGAATCTAAAAAAATTAAGTTGGAAAATTTAAGTGTAAAAACATTTTTTTTTTCATCTGTGGTTTTCAAATATTAAATGAAATAAATAAATTCAACCTGTCAATCTTCAGACTGCCTTTTGGACAATTCTCAAGTGTAACTCCTACAGTCAAAATGTTAGTGAATTTTGGTTATTTTTCTTTTTTAAAAATTTAAATAAAATAAACAATTAAAATGGAGTTTAAAAATCTATATGCTGTAGTAATATTTACATTTATTCATTTAGCAGTTGCTTTCATCCAAAGCGACTTACAAATGAGAAAATACAAGCAAAGTGATATATCAAGCAGAAAACAATACAAGTAGTGCTACCATACAAGATCCGTTAATTGAGTTCCAGAAGAAGCAAAGTGCACAGAGTAGAGGTATAAGTGCCAAAGTAAATTTTTTTTATTTTATTTTTTTCTATGGGTTGGTTAGGTGTTCATGGAAGAGGTCGGTCTTTAGCTGTTTTTTGAAGATGATGAGAGATTCTGCAGTCTGGATTGAGGTTGGAAGTTCATTCCACCATTGAGGAACAGTTAGTTTGAATGTTCTTGAAAGGAACCTTGAGCCACACTCAGTAGGTACTACTAAGCATCGGTCATTGTTTGAGCGCAGATTGCATGAGGGAACGTAAGCCTTCAGGAGAGAGTTGGAGGGTGCTGTTCCAGACAAGGTCTTGTAGGTGAGCATCAAGGCCTTGAATTTGATACAAGCGGCTACAGGAAGCCAGTGGAGGGATATGAAGAGGGGTACGACATGGGTTCTCTTGGGCTGGTTGAAGACGAGGCATCCTGCTGCATTCTGAATCATTTGAAGGGGTTTGATGGATCTGGTCGGGAGGCCCGAGAGTAGTGAGTTGCAGTAGTCCAGTTTTGAGATAACAAGAGCTTGGACTATTATCTGTATAGCCTGTTCTGTGAGGTAGGGTCTCATTTTCTTGATGTTGTACAGGATGAACCTACAGGACTGTGCAGTTGTTGAGATGTGGTCTGTAAAGGTCAAGCTGTCATCGAGAATCACCCCAAGGTTCCTGGCTGTCCTGGTTGGCTTGAGTGTGGTTGAGCCGAGCTGTACAGTGAGGTTGTGGTTGATTGAGGGACAGGCTGGGATGATGAAAAGCTCAGATTTTGCCAGGTTGAGCTTAAGGTGGTGTTCCCTCATCCAGACCGAGATATCCGACAAGCAAGCAGAGATACATGTAGAGATGGATGGATTTTCAGGCTGGAAGGACAAATAGAGCTGGGTGTCATCAGCAATGATATGAGAAGCCATGAGCTTCAAGCAGACTAAGGAGCACTGGGGAGCTACAGTTCATTGAGGGAACTATGAATGCCAACATGTACTGTGACATACTGAAGCAGAGCATGGTCCCCTCCCTTCGGAGACTGGGCCGCAGGCAGTATTCCAGCATGATAACGACCCCAAACACACCTCCAAGACGACCACTGCCTTGCTAAAGAAGCTGAGGGTGAAGGTGATGGACTGGCCAAGCATGTCTCCAGACCTAAACCCTATTGAGCATCTGTGGGGCATCCTCAAATGGAAGGTGGAGTCGACATCCGTGATGTCCTCATGGAGGAATGGAAGAGGACTCCAGTGGCACCCTGTGAAGCTCTGGTGAACTCCATGCTTAAGAGGGTTAAGGCAGTGCTGGAAAATAATGGTGGTCACCCACAATATTGAGACTTTGGGCCCAATTTGGACATTTTCACTTAAGGGTGTACTCACTTTTGTTGCCAGCAGTTTAGACATTAATGGCTGTGTGTTGAGTTATTTTGAGGGGACAGAAAATTTACACTGTTATACAAGCTGTTCACTCACTGCTTTACATTGTAGCAAAGTGTCATTTCTTCAGTGTTGTCACATTAAAATATCTCTCTCTCTCTCTCTCTCTCTCTCTCTCTCTCATATATATATATATATATATATATATATATATATATATATATATATATATATATATATATATATATATATATATATATATAATATAGCTCACACACATACATACATACATACATACATACATACACAAACACACGCAGTGGTGTGCTTAAATGTTTATGAGCCCTTTAGAATTTTCTAGATATCTGCATAAATATGACCCAAAACATCATCAGATTTTTACACAAGTCCTAAAAATAGACAAAGAGAACCCAATTAACCAAATGATACAAAAATATTATACTTGTCATTTATTTATTGAGGAAAATGAGCTACTATTACATATCTGTTAGAGGCAAAAGTATGTGAACCTCTAGTATCAGCAGTTACTTTGAAGGTAAAATTTGAGTCAGGTGTTTTCAATCAATGGGCTGACAGTCAGGTGTGAGTCAGCACTCTGTTTTATTTAAAGAACAGGGATCTATCAAAGTCTGATACAAAGTGTATCATGACACGAACAAAGGAGATTTCTGAGGACCTCAGAAAGAGAGTTGTTGATGCTCCTCATCCTGGAAAAGGTTACAAATCCATCTCTAAAGAGTTTGAACTCTACCAATCCACAATCAGACAGATTGTATACAAATGAAGGAAATTCAACACCATTTTTACCCTCCATTTGTACAGTGGTGTGCATGGCAGGGTTGCACGGTGAAAGCCACTGCTCTCCAAAAAGAACATTGCTGCCTGTCTGTAGTTTACTACAGATCATGTGTACAAACCAGGAGGCTTGGTCAGATAGGACCAACCATAATATTTTTGCCTCATTTGTTTAATAGGGTTCTCTTTATCTACTTTTAAGACTGGTGTGAAAATTTGATGATGTTTCAGGTTATGTAGAAATATAGACATTTTTAAAGTCAAGTAGTCTGTCATAGAGTCAGGACTTTCATTGTTGGCCCTGCTGCAAATTCTCCTACAAATTCTCCCAAATTCTCCTAGAGCTACTTAACTCTTAGCGCCCAACGAACACGTCTAGTTTTAAATAAAACAACTCACATTTAAAATAAATATTATCCTGCAATTTAATCTGTATGAAACTAAAGAGATGCACAGTTTCTTCTGGCCCAGCTAATTATCGTTAATGTGATAACACCCACTCACAGAGCGCGCTATTCATATGGAAATGTGCCAAGGCGATCTATGCAAAATGGTAAATGCCCCCAACAATGCCTCAAAAAGCATCAACTTTCATCATCAGATTCATTCATTTTCCTGCACGTCTCATGTCCCTGTCACTGTCCTGCCAGAATATCATGACCTCAGTGAGGTGTTTAGCAAGGAAAGGGCGAGCGGCTTACCACCACACAGGCCCTATGACTGCGCCATAGACCTCCTCCCCTGAGCTAGCCCACTGCGGGGCTGAGTGTATCCACTCTCCCAAGCTGAACATCGGGCCATGGAGGAATACATTCTGGAGGCTCTCCAACAGGGGTATATTCGGCCGTCCATGTTTCCCGCGTTCGCTGGGTTCTTTTTTGTAGAGAAGAACGGAGGGGGTCTTATCGGGGTCTCAACCAGGTGACAGTGAAGTACCGTTATCCCCTGCCTCTAGTAGCCACAGCCCTGGAAGAGCTAAGGTCCGCGACCTTTTTCATGAAATTAGACTTACGCAGTGCTTACAACCTGATCCGCATCAGGGAGGGAGATGAGTGGAAGACGGCCTTTAGCACCACCTCAGGGCACTAAAAGTACCTGGTCATGCCGTATGGGTTCGCTAACGCTCCCTCAGTTTTCCAGAACCTGATCAATGACATCCTGAGGGACATGCTGGGGCGGTGCATCATCGCCTACATCGATGACATCCTAGTGTATTCGACATCCTATGAAGAACATACCAGGCATGTCCGATAGGTGTTGTACCGCCTGCTGCAGTATCAGCTATATGTGAAGGCTGAGAAGCGCGAGTTCCACCAGTGCACCATCTCTTTCTTGGGGTATGTCATTTGTCCGGAAGGGGTCGCCATGGACAAATGCAAGGTTCAGGCGGTGGTGGAGTGACCCACTCCCCGAACCATCAAGGAATTGCAACGTTTCCTTGGCTTCGCGAACTTTTATCGGCAATTCATCCGGGACTTCAGTAAAATAGCACAACCCCTGACGTCCATCCTGTGGGTACGGCTCGGCGACTCCGTTGGGACCCCAACGCCCAGGGGTCTCTGGATAAGCTTAAGCGGCCATTCACTATGGCCCCCATCCTCTGATACCTGGAACCGTTTGTCGTGGAGGTTGACGCATCTGAGACGGGAGTGGGGGCCATACTGTCTCAACGGTTTGGGGACAGACCCAAGTTGCACCCCGTGGCTTTTTTCTCACAAAAATAGTCGCCCGCTGAACGAAATTAGGATGTGGGGAACTGTGAACTCCTAGCCATCAAGGTGGCCCTAGAGGAGTGGAGAAACTGGTTGGAGGACCATCCGTTCATGATTTACACTGACCATAAAAATTTTTAGTACCTGAGAACCGCCAAGCAGCTCACGCCCCGCCAAGCACGCTGGTCTCTGTTCTTTTCCCGGTTCCAGTTCACTCTGTCATACAGGCCGGGAACAAAGAACTCGAAGGCCGATGCTCTGTCCCGAATCCACTCTCCTGAACGTCGAGCAAACCACAATGAGTATATCGTGCCCCCCTCCAGTATTATTGGCAGCATAGAGTGGGTTCTAGATCAAGCCTTCACTCGCTTCCCCAGATCATGAGTTCTGACAGCCTGTCCTCCTGGGAGACAGTTCGTGCCCACGCCCTACCGTTTGGAACTTGTCACCTGGGCCCACACGACACTCACGACAGGGCATCTGGGAGCTCATCGCACTTACCAAATGCTGGCCGAGAAATACTGGTGGCCCTACATGTCCAGGGAGGTGCATCACGTCGTGTCCTCATGTTCCACCCGTGCTCAGTCAATGGTGCCGCGTGCGCTACCAGCCAGAAAGTTGGTACCGCTTCCCATACCCGTACGCCCATGGTTGCATCTGGCTCTGGACTTCATCACAGATCTGCCGGAGTCTCGAAGTAGCACGGTGATACTGGTGGTCGTGGATCGGTTTTCCAAATTGCTACGCCTGATTCCACTGCTGGTGCTTCCATCGGCCTTTGCCACAGCCGAATTACTGTTCCAACATGTTTTCTGCTACTTCGGCATCCCAGAGGAGATCGTGAGCGACAAGGGGCCGCAATTCACGTCTCGAGTGTGGGCCAGTTTTATGGAGAAGATGGGAGTCATCGTTAACCTCACGTCCAGTTATCACCCCCAAGCCAACGGACAGGCAGAGCGGGCGAATCAAGAAGTCATACGATTCCTCTGAACATTTTGCGCCACCAAACCGGAGGACTGGAGTCACTTCCTCCCTACAAAACAGAACTCCCCACAACATTCCGCCACCTCTCTCCTCAAGCCGGTGACACCAGGTCCCTTGGCCACAGCGGTTCTGGAGGACTCTCCACCGGAACCACTAGAGATTGAGGGCCGCCCAGCCTACTGCGTCCGTGAGATCTTGCACTCCAGACGTAGGAGAGGAGGACTCGAGTATCTGGTGGTCTGGGAGGGTTACAGCCCAGAGGAACAGTGCTGGATCCCATCCCAGGACATTCTGGACGCGCACTTGCGCGAGGACTTTCATGTTGCTCACCCAGAGCGACCGGGACCACGGAGGAGAGGAAGCCCTCGGAGGAGCTCAGCTCCCGAAGAGAGCCCTTTGGGGGGGGCTCTGTTACGCCATGGCGAACTCGCGGCTGCAGCGCCAATGAGAACTACACTGCTCTGCCCGCGCTTATCTCCTCGCAAGGTAATGTTACACAGTCTTAGTGAGCAGAAGAGACTTCTTTTAAAAACATTTAAAAATCTTACTAATCTAAAACTTTTGAACGGTAGTGTGGGTCTAAAGTTTTTACGTAAAGTCTTTTTGTAAAGAAAATGTGTAGTCAGATTACTTTTTTGAACATAAACTTCATTTTGTGAGATAAGATACAAACAATACATTCAATCATTAAGTCTCCTCACATTCATTCTTCTAGTTCCCACATTCACATTCTTCATTGATAGGCCCAGAGGAGGGGTCTTTGTCTCCTCAGGTGTGAATCACATCAATATTCATGATGATTCACGCCTCCTCGCATACAGCCTTTCTGACACTAAAAGTATCTTACAAAAGTTAAATGACTATATTGTTTTGTATGAATGAGTGATCAGGATGGTTTTCACATCATTGTGTAGCAAAATCTCTAGGCTACAGATCCAGATCTAGGATAAAAAGTCAATGTCTTATGAACAAATGTTTAGTATGTATTATATGGCCTTGTTTCAGTGACGTTAAAATTTTAGTTTTTTCAAAAACCATGCAGAAACATAATTTTCTCAAAAATACAAACATTTATACATGCTGCTCACATTTTATTGTAGCCCTGTTTGTGCTGAATACAGTGTAATACAGACTTTAGCCATTAATATGTTTATAAGCAACTGAAAAAAACACAAATGTCAAGGCATGTCAAAATTTCTACAGGGCCCCAAAACACCCTCAAGGCCCGGAGGGTTACGGTATGGAATTTTGCTTTTAGGTCCAGAATGTACTGAATATCATTTCTACTGTTAGAAGGTCCCTCTTCCAAATTTTCTCTAATGACATATAAGATGGCACAACGCTTGTGTCCATACAATAATTTGAATGGGGAAAACCCTGTGGAGAATTTCAGGACCTCTCGTAGTGCAAATAACAGGGGTTTGAACCACTTAACCCAATTTCACGCATCCTAGTGAATGAAGCTGCGAATCATGTTTTTTAGTGTCTGATATAACTGCACCACTAAATACAAACATGGCCAAAGAGAACTACACTTCCCACACACACATGTTCACCTTCTCTGGAGTTCTAATCGGAGACATCTGTTCCCAGTTACACTCACAATCACACCACACATAAAAGAGACGGTTCAAACACTAAGTCTTTGCGAAGTATATGTTCAGTTGCCTTGTCTCTGTCGTTAACCAAGCCTTATATCGTGTCTGTTTATTATGGGTTTTTTTTACGTTTACGTTTGTCTCTTTGCCCTGCCTGTTTGTGCTGTTTGCCTGATCTCTGCCTGTACATGATTATTGTTTTCTGCCTTATCCTTTGGATTTCTTGTTGTTGTTGTATTAAACTGCCATACCTGCATTTGTTTCTGTCTGCGCCTCCATTACCTCCATTAATCTATGGGGTGTGCCCCACTATTGCAGGAATTGAACTCTCCGATATTAACCGTCACCCCATGGAAGCCCCACCCCCTCCCCCTCATCTCACATTAGTAATATATGTGGCAGGTGCCCTTGTTTTGACTCAGTTTTCTGGCCTTAAAGATGTAATGACATGGTGCATTCACTTTCTGTTAAGGTAAATGGAGATTGTTTTGAGTTTGTTAAAGTGAAATAAAATCCATCACTGTGTTTGAGCTATCATTAAGTAAGTATATATAGTCATTAACACCAAATAACTATATTTATTAAGGATGCCAGTGGAAATGTTAGGGCAGAAATGGTAAGAATCTGCACTTTTAGTTCTTCACTGAAAGAGGAAAAGGCAGAAATTTGTTACTAAATAAAGATTAAATAGGCCTACAAAGAGTCAGGTCTAACACTTTACAAATAATTGGACTGGCAAATGGGTTGAACTGGCCCATTTATTTATTTATTTATTTATTTATTTATTTATTTATTTATTTATTTATTCATTCTTATACTTTGCAGTGGTTCTGCAATAGTCAATCAGTATTGAAAATTATATGAAAAAATGACAAATGGGCCTCATGGAGAAATTCTGAATATACTACAACTTAACTAGATGTAGATGTATTTTTTTTTTTACTGTAATATTACAAAATATTGACTAATCATGTTTCCAAAATGCAAATTGCATGTCTGCCTGTCTGTTTTTCAGCTAAGTTTCCAGCACAAGGTGGGTGTGTTGTACTGTAAGGCAGGTCAGAGCACAGAGGAAGAAATGTACAATAATGAGAATGGTGGACCTGCACTGGAGGAATTCCTGGACCTGCTTGGACAGAGAGTGCGACTAAAGGGCTTCAATAAGTACAAGGCACAGCTAGATAATAAGAGTATGCACACAAAGCATTTTATGTATATGTATGTGTGTGTGTGTGTGTATATATATATATATATATATATATATATATATATATATATATATATATATATATATATATATATATATATATATAATATGTATGTGTGTGTGTGTGTGTGTGTGTGTGTGTGTATAAGTCGTGTGAAAAAATAAGTACACCCCATGGAAATTGTAGGCTTTTTTGACACATTTTGACAAGCAAACATTTCATCATGCAGTGATTATAAACCCCTAAAAACATATCAAATGTTTAAACTGAGTAAGTGTACAATTTTAAGAAAAAAAAAAAAAAAAAAGGTAATTTTGAATTTGATGGCTGCAACTCATCTCAAAAAACTTGTGATGGGGCAATAAAAGGCTGGAAGAGTAAGTGTTACTAAAAAGAAACAGGTGGAGGTTAATTGGCAACAGGTCAGTAACATGATTGGATATAAAAATAGTATTTTAGAGAGGCAGAGTCTTTCAGAAGTAAAGATGGGCAGAGGTTCACCAGTCTGCGAAAAACTGCATCTACAATTTGTGGAACAATTTCAGAATAATGCTGCTCAACGTAAAATTGCGAAGACTATGAATATCTCATTATCTACAGTACATAATATCATCAAAAGATTCCGGGAGTCTGGAGAAATCTCTGCACAAGGGTGGAAATCAATAGTGCTTGCCCATGAAACAGGCATGATTCTTTATTGAAATCACTGCATGGGCTCAAACACCTCCAGAACTCATTGTCCGTGAACACAGATCACCGTGCCATCCACACATGCTGGTTAAAGCTCTATCATGCAAAGAAGAAGCCATATGTGAACCATGATCCAGAAAAACTGTTGTCTTATCTGTTCTCTGGTCAAACGAATCGAAATTTGAAATTCTTTTTGGAAACCATGGACACCACGTCCTCTAAACTAAAGAGGACTAAAGAGGAGAGGATCCATACGGCTTTTTATCAGCGCTCAGCTCAAAAGCCTGCATCTTTGATGGTATTGGGGTGCATTAGTGCCTGTGGAATGGGCAGCTTGAACGATCAATGCTGAAAGGTATATACAGGTTTTAGAGCAACATATGCTTCCATCCACATTCCATCCCATCTTTACTTCTGAAAGACTCTACCAGTCTGATACTCTTTTCATACCCAATCATGTTATTGATCTGTTGCCAATTAACCTAATTAGTTGCAAAATGTTCCTCCAGCTGTTTCTTTTTAGTAACACTTACTTTTCCAGCTTTTTGTCGATTTATTTACATTTTGCACAGTGTTCCAACTTCTTTGAATTGGGGTTGTAAAGAGTTCTGTATGGCCTTCCGAAAAAAAGGCTGTGGATGCCTATGAGTTTGGTAAGGGATTTAAAAAGATCTCTAAATTATTTCAAATACATTGTTCCATGTTATTTGCTAGTGGTGTACAGCTACAACATGCATAGTTTGATTGCATTGCGAATTCCACTTAGCCCAAAACCTGGTTGCCACTTCCTCTAAGTTTATACATGGCTGTAAATGGATCATCTCGGTTTTTAAACATATTGGTGCATGGAGAAAGGTGAAATAATGGCACCTGTTTTTGCTGTCTTTCATCATAGTTTGCGAAGTAGTATATATATATATATATATATATATATATATATATATATATATATATATATATATATATATATATATATATATATATATTTTTTTTTTACTTGTTCTCTATAATTAAAGACACCAACAAGACTTTTTTCACTGTCCCTGTATTTCAACCTCTCTCTATAAATGATTGGATGTCATCAGTGGCTACAGAGCAGTCTTTTTTGCCTTGTTCTACATAACTGTCTGTCATGGAATCTGAAATTATTGTTAGGACCAGTCATATTTTTGTTGTGCCTTTTCTGCCTGTCTGTGGCTCATAGGTCTTTCTTTGTTACAGCGGACTCTACAGGAACCTACTCACTCTACACTACTTACAAGGACTATGAACTAATGTTTCATGTGTCCACTCTCCTACCCTACACACCCAATAACAGACAACAGGTCAGTTGTCTTATTTTTAATATTTCCCCTATAAAACAATTACATAAAGGGAAGCAAAATTTTTATTCATTTTGTACATCTCAGGGAGTGAATGGGAGTGGAAGTGGGTGGGTTTATGCATAGAAAACATATTGCAACTTTTATTAGACAGTGCACTCTTCATTTGATTTGGATGCATAATTCTCCTTATGATGATTGGTAGACCTCTCAGAGGGGCAGAACCTTATAACCAACATGAACATAACTGAAATCTCAAACTAGGGGGCTAAGTCCCTTAATTCCTTTGAAGGGAAACTGTAATGTTACAGCATGCAAAGACATCCTATACTATTGTGTGCTTCCAACTTTGTGGCAAAAGTTTGGGGAAAGCCCACATATACAGTAGGTATGATGGTCAGGTGTCCACAAACTTTTCACCACATTGTGTAGTGTATCTTGTAATTTTAGCTTTGTAATTTGTAAATATTGTAAATAAGCTGTAAGAATAAAGTTCTATATGATTATTTGCACTCTTTTTTAAAATTACTTTCTAGCTGGATTTTGGCACGAAATGATAGAAACTGCTAATGTTGAGCAGATTTTAAATAAGTCTCGATCATACTTACGAGAAGAGACAATTAAAGAAAAATTAAACATAAACAAAGACCAACACACAATAGTTTAATTCAAAAGTTAGGGAGCAAAAAATAATTTCAGCTTTATTGGTAACCACTAAAATTGACTGGCTGTTCTAATTATAAATCTTATTATAACATTACGAGGGGCGTCTGCCGTACAAGTCCCTGTGAATGAGCTGATACTGTAGAAACGATAACACACACACACACACACACACACACACACACACACACACACACACCCCAGAGTACACTAGTTTTAGAGAGTAAAGGGGTAATGTTTAGGTGCACTGCATTATCACTTTCATCTGGTTTTCGTTTAATGCACAGTACTGAGACCTGTCCTTTTACATGTTCTTGATGATTCTCATTCTCTTTACTGAAAACAGCATTATCTGAACTGTTAATCATCAGAGCCCAGATTCTTCTCCATCAAAAAACCTTTATAAAATGTACTTCTAAATAGACCGTTTGCATGCATGTATTTATCCTAAAACTTGCCTTGGGTGTTATCACTGTTTGCAGGACTACCAGACTGATACAATTGAAATCTTTTTGGATATCTAGCACAAGACTAGGCTAGTTTGCTTTCGTTAGCCAATGGGAGGCACAACTAAGCTATCACTGTATAGGTTTAGCTACTACAGTGTCATGCAAAGTACATAATCTGTCATTATAATCTGCTCATATCATATTCATATAACATACATATTCACATCTCATTTAGAGATTTGCACAGCTTGTTTTCCTGCTCAGCATGAGAGGATGTTAGCGTTTCAGTTTCAACCCATTAAGTGGTTAAAAAAAAAATAATAAATCGGCATATATCCACTTTTCCTCACACTGACTGACTGTGCAAGCTAGTGTTTGGCACAATTGAGAGCTGTCAGCCAATAAGACATGAGTATTTCCACATATTTTCTGGCAAACCTTGTCTGACTGGTCTCGCCTCCATTCACTGAAGACACAGGGACAGGTGCAATTGATGCTGAATCGTTGTGCTGTACTGAGGTAGAGTGGACAGGTGCAACTGATGCTGAATCGCTGTGCTGTGCTGAGGTAGAGTGGATAGGTGCACTTTAATGGTGATAAAAACCAAACAAAATATGATAGTAAATTATGACATTATACTGACCGCTTAACATTGAAGTGGCTAACACTTACATGTACTTAGACTTAGTTAGCTAGTTAACCGTATCTCCAAATAATACTGAGCGAAGCGCAACGTAACATGAGGGCTTTAAATAGCAAACACAATCAAACTAAACACAGACAGCTGGAGTAAATCAAGACACACCCTCGAACATCAACCAATGCTTAAACGGGGAGAACCAAAACAAACAAACAAAGACGCGTGTCCATATACAAGAGTGCAGTCTTGTGCACGCACGCTCTCTAAAGCCGCTCGTGCATGTCGACACCGCAGTGACATCTGCCGGCGGGAGCGTAACGCATTGCTTATTGGTTAAGTCTGCACCTATCTATAGACAAGCATTAACGTTGGGTATGTCTCAACCAGCTCCCTAGTTCAGTAGGTAGTGAATCAATATATCAGGTACACGAGTTAGGGCACTGGCAAGGACCCTGACTCAGTATACAGTGAGACAATGATAATTGAATTTCCGGTGACATGACTATATATTTGCATTGTAAAACGTCACCCAAAATTAAAAACTTAAAATATTTAAGTCTTATATGTCATATTAATTTGTTAGCTTAATCACACAAATTTCTGTCATAATATGTCAAGCAGAATCATAGGCAAGCTAGTGGATTTAAAAAAAATCATTAAACACTGAAGTCAAACAAACTGTTTATAGAATCTCAAATAAAGTTAAAAATTGCTAATGTAAGTAATAATTTGAGAGCTACAACATCAATAACAAGCTACTTTTTTTTTTTTTTTTTTTTTACATTTATAGCCGCAAGTTGGCTGACAGTTCGCCCCTAATGTTTTTTGAGCGGAGAGGCTTCAGAAAACATGACATCATTTCCAGTAAAGGAACACAGCATTATTTTAGTGAGCGAATGTTCCAGTGCACTGGAAGGGCTGTTTCTCAATTCTAAGAATGGACTTGCGTTCTCATGAAGACCGGTCTTGCCAGGCTACCTTGAAAGAACAAACTGAGAAGGACAGGAGGATATTGAATGCACCTTTGAGAGTGCTGAGATGTGCGGTGAGGTTCCTGTTGCGCAATGGACCGTTCTAGCACATTTCTAATTGTGGGACAGGGTCCCATGCATGTGTGTGTGTGTGTGTGTGTGTGTGTGTGTGTGTGTGTGTGTGTGTGTGTGTATATATGTATATATATGTATATGTATGTGTATATATATATATATATATATGCTGAACTTTATTGAGGTCTGTTTATGTCTGTCATATCACAGCAAGCCAGTGACTACATTTCCCATCCTGCACTGTGGCGTACAAACATGGCCGCCATGGATTGCAATTCCCAGAACACTCGCATTCATTCTAATCATGCATACCTGCATCAGATTCACAGCACTCACAACCATAGTATAAAGAGACTGTTTGAATACAATGACTTTGTGAAGTATTGAGTGTTATCACCATACCAAGGATTTGTACCCTGTTCCTCATTTTTGTTTCATGTTCATTGATCTTGTTTCTTGTTCTCATTTCTTGCCTTGCCTAGTTTATGCCTGTTTGCCAATTGCCTGACTCATTGCCTGTTTCTTGACCTCGCTATTGTCTCATGTTTTGGATATGTCTGCCTGTCTCTCTCTCTCTAAATAAACTCTTATCTGCATTTGTATCCGTCCTAACTTCCATTACGTGGATTTCATGACAGAATACTTTGCCTCACCATGGATGCAGCAGGAAGACGGAGAAGACGCCATGCTGGCGAACCCCAAGCTGGACAAAGGGCAGTGGCTCGGGTTCATTGTGTCCCAGCTTTGGATTTGATCCAGTTACCCCAGTGGACTGGTATAGGACTCCCAGATCCTCCCAACTCCCAACCAAGTTCTACTCATGCCTGAGCCTGTTGACACGGCCAAACAAGTTCTGCTGAAGCCACTGACATGGCCAACCAAGTTCTGCACATGCCTGAAGCCGCCGACATGGTCAACCAAGTTCTGCTCATGCTTGAGACTGACGACATGGCCAACCAAGTTCAGCCTGCAGAGTCGATGAAGAACAACGCTCAGCCTCTCTGCATGACTGAGGATGCTGCTCAGCACCCTATAAAGCTGGGGATGTTTCTCCGCTTCCGGTTACAGCCAAGAGCTCCACTTTGCTTTCGTACTCTGCATCGCACTTCACTATGCCAGGCTTCTCTACGGACGTCGCTCTGCCATCCTGCTCGGCTGAGGACACCGCTCAGCATCCCTGCTCAGCTGAGGACACTGCTCAGTTTCCCTGTTCAGCTGAAGACATTGCTCTGCCTCCCGGTGCGGCCAGGAGCTACACTTTTCTTCCCTGTTGTGCCTCAGATGTCACTATGCCAGGCTCTGCTTCAGACGTCACTCCGCCTTCCTGCTTGGCTGAGGACGTCGCTCCACCATCCTGTTCCGCTGACGACATTGCTCTGCCTCCATGTTCCGCTGAGGACTTTGCCCTGCTTTCTCACCCTGCCTTCTCGCCCTGCTGTTGAGCCAGCTTCCTATGACTGGGTGCTGTCCGACGGTCCTGGCGAGCCTGCCCCGGCCTCATGCCTGCCCCTCAGCTCCTGCTGTCTGTTGGACAATGCCTGCCTCGGGACCTGAGGGACCATGAAAACATTTTGTCCAGAGGGCCAGGACCTCCTTGGGAGGGGAGTGTTTTCTGGGGCTCCGGGAGTAGCGCCTTTGTTCTGTCACGATTTCCCCTTGCACTAGCGCTGGAGCATGCGGTGCGTTTCCAGGCTTGTCAGTGACACTGACTCTGTTTACTTTTGACACGTGCATTTGTTATGGTTTATGTCCTGTCTCTACCCCTGTATTGTCATTGGTTGTTTCCCGTATGTGCCATCATTAGTCTCAGTTGTTTTGTGTTCACCCTTGATTACGTTTGTCATTTAAACCCCATTGTCTCTTTGTTCTTCGCAAAGTATTTGTGAGTTTATCGTATACCAAGCGTTTGTTTCTTGGTTCATATGTTATAGTTTTGATCTTGTTCTCGCCCTTGTTCTCGATTCCTGTTTTGCCTTGTTTATGCCCGTTTGTCGATCACCTGACCTATTGTCTTTTTTTGCCCACGCTTTTGTCTCATATTTTGGATTTGTCTTCCTGCCTCTCTTTAAAAAAACCTATTATCTGCATTTGCATCCGTCCTAACCTCCATTACGTTTAATTATGTGACACCACTGCTCTTCCTTCACTGGGGCACAGCATGGGGCAGTGCGTGTCTCTCTGGACCTCTAATAACATTGATTGTAGTTCCCATATTTTACTACTAGGTGTAATATTAACTCTGTGGAAGCTAGTGGGGCACCTGGAAAGGTGAGCAAATTAACAGAACATCAGCTTATATCTGTCAAATAACAACATTGAGTGACCAATGATTTAAAACAAAAGAACTAATCAGTATTTAACTGGAAGTTTAGGATGCATTCACACTTGGTCCTTTTTAGCGATTTTTGGCCCATGTGTGAACACTCCAAATGATCTCAGACCCTTTTAAAATTAATTGAAGCAAGACCATCTTGGGAGGTGGTCTGAGTACTTTTCGCTTTCAGCACATGGTACAGTTTGCTAAAAAAAAACGTGCATTGTGAACACAAATTGCTCCAGGTTCACTTGATTTTTCCATTCAAGATTTCTCATATACACTTATAAAAATCATAAGGTGTTTAGCGCTAAGGAATGATATCAAACCATGTGATATGAGTGAGAAAGGTTTGAGGAGATAGCTCAACTGTCATCATCACTGAAGTCAGCATCATAAGGTGAAGCCCTAGAGATTAAAAATGCTGCTTCAGCATATTATTTTGTCCTAATCCTCTGGATCCATTTGTTGGGTTTTGCTTTGATTACTTTCTTTTGTTTACTGTTCTATTTCTCTTTTGTAATTTTACAACCATGTTGTACAGGATAATTAGAACATGTTTAGGGTCAGCTATCTAGCACAGTATTGCAAGAGGTCTGTGACTCCATTACTGTATAAGTGGACCAAAAAAGGATCTGAGTCCTCTTTCAGGAACAGGGACAATGTGAACGTAAAGAGAACTGGGTCCTTTTTCACTTGGTTCACCTCTTGGTCCACTTAAAGGGGTCTGAGTGCGGTTCTTTTAGAGAGGTCTCAAGTGTGAAAACACCATTAAAATGTATGGAGTTGTGAATGAAGACTTCAATGAGTAACATTTGTTAAACAGCTTATATAAATGGTGGGGCTATGAACAACCTGCCCACTACTGTCAATTTGTTATGACAAAAAGAAGACTGCTCTGTTGGCATATTAGGGCTGATTTATACTTCTGTGTGCATGTTCATGCAAGCATGCTTGCATGATGTGAAGTGTTCATACTTGCATGTAACATGAGCGTTGTCCTTTAGTAGGAAGCAAACATGAAATACAAGGGGGGAAAACGTGTTTGTGTTCATTTACAGTGGCAAGAAAAAGTATGTGAACCTTTTGGAATTTCATGGTTTTCTGCATAAATTTGTCATAAAATGTGATCTGATCTTCATCTAAGTCAAGGGTATTGACAAATATAATGTGTCTAAAATAACAACACAAAAAAAATCTGATCTTTCATGTCTTTATTGAGAACAACCAAAAAAACCTCATAGTGCTTGGGAAAAAGTATGTGAACCCTTGAGTTAATGACCTCAGAAAAGCTAATTGGAGTCAGGTTTTAGCACACCTGGAGTCTCATTAAGAAAATGAGTTTGGAGGTGTGGACTACAGCTACTCTGATGGATAAAAACCCCTCAAACTTTTGGAGTTTGCTCTGCACAAGAACCACACACTTATGTGAGCCATGCCTCGCCAAAAAGGGTGTTCAGAGGATCTACGATTAAGGACTGTTGATTTACGTAAAGCTGGCAAGGGTTACAAAGTGATTTCAAAGACTTTAGAAACAGTTAGGCAAACATTTTATAACTGGAGGCACTTTGGGACTGTTGCTATTCTACCAAGAAATGGGCGCCCAGTCAAAATGACACCAAGAGCACAACAAAGACTCCTCAATTAGATAAAGAAACAACCCCGATTGACAGCCAAAGTTTTGAAGGCATCATTGGAACTGGCTAACATCTCTGTTCATGAGTCTACAATACGTAAAACATTGAACAAGCAGGGTATCTATGGCAGGACACCACGAAGGAAGCCACTGCTTACTAAAAAGAACATTGCTGCATGCCTGAAGTTTGCAAAAGAGCATATTGACACCCCACAGCGGTATTGGTAAAATGTTTTGTGGACTGATGAAACTAAGATTCAACTATTTGGAAAAAGCACACAGCACTACATCTGGCGTAGAAAGGGCATGGCATATCATCATGAAAACATCATCCCAACCGTAAAGTATGGTGGAGGAAACATCATGATTTGGGCCTGCTTTGCTGCATCAGGGCCTGGCCAGCTTGCAATCACTGAGGGGAAGATGAATTCCCAAGTATATCAGACAATACTTCAGGATAATGTGAGAATGCCTGTACGTCAGTTGAAACTGTGTAGAAGTTGGGTGATGCAGCAGGACAATGACTCAAAACACTGGAGCAAATCCACAACAGAATGGCTTCGGAAAAACAAAATTCACCTTTTGGAGTGACCAAGTCAGAGCCCAGACCTCAACCCAATAGAGATGCCATGGAATGACTTGAAGAGAGCCATACACATGAGACATCCAAAGGATATGACGGAGCTAAAGCAGTTCTGCCAGGAAGAATGGGCTAAAATTCCTTCTTAACGATGTGCAGGTCTGATCCACAGCCACAGGAAGCGCCTGGTTGAGGTTATTGCTGCCAAGGGGAGTCAACCAGTTATTAATTCTAAGGGTTCACTTACTTTTTCCACTGCCATTTTGAATATTGAATGAGTGTGTTCAATAAAGACATGAGGGATCAGAATTTATTTTGTGTTATTATTTTAGGCACATTATATTTGTCAATACCCTTGACTTAGATGAAGATCAGATCATATTTTATGACAAATTTATGCAGAAAACCATGAAATTGCAAAAGGTTCACGTACTTTTTCTTGCTACTGTATACTAGCTGTTCAGTGTTGGAGATTTATCATAGAGGTGAAGACACGCTATCAAAGTGAATATGTTTAAACTTTGTTTTCACAGAGCATTTTTCATCCATTTCTGTCACAATATATTTTAAGGTTTTTATCGGGCAGCTTTGGAGCATAAGCTTGTCTGTAGATGTGCTGGATGGAAAGATGTATTTCATGAGGAACATTTTTATTATTTATACATTATTGTGTAGAATTTAATTTTTTACACTTCAGATGTTCTTTGAACAGTATTACTTTGATTTAAACAATATTAATCTGAATTTATAGGAAATGTCAGAACATCTCATCAAACCATTTCAGGGGTACGCAACCTGAGTCGCCTCCCAGCCAACCAATCATCATTTGCCCAAAGCAATGGACTGAAGATCCACACAACATGCAGTTAGCTCATGGAACTGCACACTAGCACATCTCCACACCTCTGTGTGCCACATTTACCCATTTTCCTCTCTCCTTTTCCTGTTGCACAGACACAAATATATGTTACTGCAGAAGTATAACTCGGCCCTTATGAGTAATAACTCATTTAGTATAATTTGATGTTAAAATGCGGAGCGCCCAAGGAAAAAACTTAAAGATTGTGTCAGACTTGGCAGTCATTTAACTATTTTTTGGAATTTTTCATCTCACTCCTTGCCCCCTTCAGTCAGTGGGGTGCACCCCACAGTTTGAATATTTCTGAATGATGGTTTACAACAGGGGTGTCCAAACTTTTATCACTGAGGGCCACATACAGAAAAATATACGAAGGGCCTGGCCACTCACTAGAGGTGAAGTATATCGCCTCAGTTAGCAATATCAATGAAATGTAGGTAAATTATGCTTGATAATTGAATATGCTTAAAGAAAAAAAAAAAAAAGCCTACATCACAAATTTCCATTAATGGGTTTTCATATTTTTATTACAAAAAGGATTGGCAGTTCCAGCAAACCTCAGATTGCTTCTTAGTCAGGATTGTCACGATCTCCCCTTCTGGCAGCGCACTCGGAGAGATGGAGGGTGCGCGCATGCATGAGCTACGTGCACGAGTGCTCAGCGAGTTAATAACCATGACATTGTTTACTGTGGACACGTGCGTTTGTCTTGTTTCTGTTCTGTCTCCTCCCTGTTCTGTTATTGGTTGTGGTTCAAGGGTGTGCCTTTATTGTTTTCAGCTGCCAGCACTTAACGCTGATTATGTTCCAGATATATACCGCTCGCTTCCCTGTACACCTCCTGGAGTATTATAGTAGATAGAGTTCTATAGATTATTTAGGTTAACATTAGATTGGTTCACTTTGTGGACGCTGGTGTTTTCCGCTCCCAGTTCCCAGTCTTAGTTTCTTGTTTCATGTTCCATGTTCCATGTGTATGACCTTGTTCCTCGTTTCCTCGTTGTGATTTCTGCTTTGCCCAATTTTTGCCTGTTTGCCAATCGCCTGACCCTTTGCATGTCTTGACTACGTTTTTGGATTATGATTTGGATTTATCTGTCTTTGTCTCCTTTAATAAAACTGTTTAACTGCATTTGCATCCGTATCCTACTCCCGTATGTCTCGCGACGTGACGAGGATGGTGATCCTCCTTCACAGCCCTGTATAAAGTGGGAAAAATAACGGGGAAAGGGGATGGCTATATTTAAGCTTATTATACAAATAAGTTATTGGGCTTGTTAACATCAACGTATGTTAGAAAACTTTAATTGACTGAATTTATTAAATAATTGAGCTTATTAATGTTTACTGTTCTCACCTATAGTGGGAACAGTATTGCACTTAGTGGGAGCAGTGATGTGCTTTGGACTGAAGGATAGCTGGCAGGTCAGGAGTAAGTTTTGGTTCTCAATCTGCTTTTTTTCAGAGTTAACAGAGAAAATGTTTGCTCACATATGTATGTTGAGCCGAACAGACAAATCATTCTTTTTGCGTAGCTTCTCATCAGAAGAAACTTGGAATTTTCCAAGCATCGGTAGAAGTCAGGTAGGGAGAGGAGCTGATGTTGATTCTTCAGAGAATCATCACACTGCATTTCGATAAGTTCCAACTGCAGACTCTCTTCCACTTCTTCTGCATCCACCAGGAAGGGATTCGAGAACAACTTGATTTCTTTCTTAATGACAGAAAAATCTTGGAAGCGCCGACTGAATTCTTTCATGAGAGATGTGATCACAGACACATATTTCCCCTTTTTAGCAGAAAGGTCGGCTTTTGGAAAAGCACATTTGATTTTGAACAGCATGAGAAAATGCACAACATTGTAGTTACGTAGTTGTGTCTCAAGGAGATGAAGCTTTGCACAAAAAGCTTTCATGTGTGCATAAAGTTGCGGCACAAGCTGGTCTTTGCCGTGTACTCTTGTTCAGTGTGTTAAGATGATCGGTAAGATCAGCCAAAAATGCAAGGTCTGCTAACCATAGAGGGTCACTGAGCTCATGAAGAGGTCTGTCCTACTCTTTCAAAAACTGGTCAATTTCTGATCTCAGGGGAAAAAGCGCTGCAGCACGGAACCACCACGTAGCCAGTGTACCTCAGAATGGTACAGCAGGTCCCTGTATTCAGCATCAACATCAGATAGAAAAGCTTGAAATTCTCTGTGGTACAGCCCTCGTGCTCGGATTACATTGAAAGTTTTCACAACAGTGTTCATCACATCCTCAAGCTGGATTGTCTGGGTACAGAGGGCTTCTTGGTGGATGATACAGTGCATTTTAACAGCCTCACCTCCACTTTCTTTCACCTTTGCACACACCATAGAGGCCATTCCTTTGCGCTCGCCTGTGATAGTTGGAGCCCCATCCGTTGTAACTCCACACAGCTTGTCCCATTTAAATTCCATCTTGTCTCCCGCATTTGACACCGCTTCAAAAATGTCCTTACCCTTTGTTGTGCCCTTTAGACTCCTAAGATCAAGCAGCTCCTCCGTAATACAAAAGTTATCGTCAACTCCCCTCAAAAAAATTAACAACTGGGCGATGTTGAAGCACAAGCTTTATCTGACACTTGATGTTTTAAGTTAGCTGACAAGTCTTCGATTCTCCACACAACTGTATTTCTGGACATGCTCACGTTGTTGAATTCCTGCATCTTTTCTGGGCAAATTATTCGTGCGACTTTAATAAGGCACCCTTTTATGAAGTCCCCATCTGAGAAAGGTTTCCAATGTCAGGCAATGAGTTGAGCTACCTCGTAGCTGGCTATTGTGGCATTTTCTTGTATTTTGTTAGCACGGGAAAAATACAGTTGTTGAGCTAGCAGGCTAGCTGCTATTTGCTCAACTTTCTCTTGTCGATCAGCAGCAGTGTAGGATGTGTAGGTCTGATGTTTGGTTTCATATTGTCGGCGTACATTGTACTCTCTCATCACTGCAACAGTGTCATTGTAAAACAGACACACTTCCTATTCACTTCTATGAAGAAATATTAATTTTTCCATTGTGTCCGGAATTTATTGCACTCACTTACTATCCTGAATTTCTTTGGTTATGCCACTTTTGGTCAGTCCCAGCAAAATTTTCTTTGATTATCCTTGTTTTGTGGATAAACTGCCTTGTTCAAGACAGGAGTGCCACCTACTGTTAAAACCGAGAACTACAATACAGTCAAGTGCAAGTTTCATGTGTGGCCCATATTCCATTATATTTTTAGAATATGCTGCGGGCCAATTAAAAATGGACCACGGGCCGCAGTTGGCCCGCGTGCCGTAGTTTGTACACCTCTGGTTTACAAGGACTTGTATTTTAAAATCAAATCAGAGCAATATGGAAATATGAATAGTATAAGAGATTTAGAAACCTTATTTGTGGTGGCAGCATGTCAATGGTACAGTGGATTGTAGAGGCAATTGAGCCAAATTTTTCTCCTTTCTATATTTACTGTCAGTTCCCAAAAAAATTGGACATTGACAAAGTTATTGTTATTTTAGTTGTCTCCCACAATATATAGGAAAATTGAAAATGAATAATGAGTATGACCTCAAACTGCAGCTTTAGTTTAACGTTCAGCTTTAATTTAAGGGTATTAAAAACCAAATTTGGTGAATGGTGTAGGAATTACAACACTTTTTATATTGCCTTATATACTTTTCTACACCAGAGAAAGAATTCTTCTGTCTTCCAGGCCTTTTGCTGCTCATAAGCACACCAATGTGTTCTTGAATTTTAAGAATACACCAACTTGTCAATTTGGCCACCTATCTCTCTGATAGGTCTGTATTGGTTGATAGGTTTGTCTACTGATGCCATGCTCTTTGACAGCTCTTTGGAGTTAACAGCAACAGATTACAAATACAAATGCAGGAAACAAGCCAATCGACATGTAAATCTGGAATGATTTACACAAGTGTTTTGAGCTCTCCAATATTAACAGACACTTCCTGGAATTCTTCCCTCTTTCCAAAATCTCAGAGTGCATTAATTAAAGCAAAGAGATGAAGGAAAATAGTCTGATCTATAAACATGTAAACAAAATAGTTACATTTAGCACCTAAGTTGATATTTTATAAGCAGGATTACTGTGATATAGCCAGGGGACAGTCTTGTTTTGGTAATGGACAGTTTTTCTGATCATTGCTCAGGGTCATGTGCTCCACTATAGCCACATGTGGAGACAATTTTTCATGAAAAGAAAATTTTTCATTGTGAATTTGCAAACACCTACATGTGCATCTTCCTCACACATGCTCTTCTTACAATAATTTCATGTGCTAAATATTAAAATACATCAATTGTGTAACATTAGCATTTAAAAAAAAAAATATCTTGTTGTGATACAAATTATATTGGTCCTTTGCTAGCTCTTGTACTATAGCTAATGAGGAAACTGTTAATGCAGCAGCAAGCTTGCTAGGTCAGTGATGGTCCACTTTTGTTATAGTTTGTCTAAGAGACATTCTTTTTTTTAAAAAAAAATATTTTTTGTCACTATACACAAAGTTGTGCTTGTTTTATTTTTAAAAAATTATAACGTATATATTATAATATAATTTCTACAGTTTTTGCCATATTACAGTTTAAAGTCAAATCATTAGAAACTAGAATGATTAGAGTGCATAGACTAGTCATGTCATATTATAATTTGATAACACTGTGTAACCATTAATATGTAAAGTTTCAAGACTCTTATGTCCTTCTTCACTTTTGTCCATCCTTCCAGCTGCTCAGAAAGAGACACATCGGAAATGACATTGTCACCATTGTGTTTCAAGAACCAGGAGCCCTGCCCTTCACGCCTAAAAACTTTCGCTCCCACTTCCAGCATGTATTTGTTATTGTTAAAGTCCATAATCCATGCACTGAAAACGTCTGCTACAGGTATGCTAGCTGTATGCACTTTTTTACTCACTGTGGTAAAAGCAATGGCACTGATTAAAGCTCTTGGCCATAGAGAGACTCTTGAAGCTGATGAATAGTTTTCAACAAACTTAAGTGACTTTTTATTGTGACCCTCATTTAAAATGGAGGGGTAACAAAGTCCCTTGTTCTCCTGCCTGTAGTTCTGAAAAAGACCAAATGTGGTTGATGCTTTCCTGGGCTTCTATTGCAAATTCTCACTAAGATTTCAAGTCTTGTTGGATCGTTAAAATTGCAGTATTTCACTATGTTGATCTTTTAATGATATGCCTTATTGGGTCACGCCTGTGTGATTCCTTTTTTCCCTCTTTCCCCTTTTCAGTGTTGCTGTATCAAGATCAAAAGATGTGCCTTTGTTTGGTCCTCCAATTCCTAAAGCTGTGACCTTCCCAAAGTCATCTGTCTTCAGGGACTTTCTGCTTGCCAAGGTAATCAATGGTGAGAATGCCGCACACAAGTCAGAGAAGTTCTATGCTATGGCTACCCGAACACGCCAAGAGTACCTTAAAGACCTAGCTGAGAACTTTGTGAGCACAGCTACTGTGGACTCAGCTCTGAAGTTCAGCTTCATCACACTGGGTGCCAAGAAAAAAGAGCGGATCCTACCACGTAGGGATGCCCACCTCCACAGTATAGGAGCCATCATGTGGAGTGTGGTGGCATGGGATTTCACCCAATCAGTGGATGTTCAGTGCCTGCTTGGCATCTCCAATGAGTTCATTGTGCTGATCCAGGAAGAGTCAAAGAATGTGGTCTTCAATTGCTCCTGTCGTGATGTGATAGGCTGGACCTCCACCATCATGAGCATTAAAGTATTCTATGAACGTGGCGAGTGTATGATGTTCTCAGCCCAGGAAGGCTTTGGAGAAGACATCAGGCAAATCGTCCACCGGCTTGAGGTGAGCAGTTAACTACAGCACAAGACTGACACTGGCACAAATAGTGAAAGGAACAGTCTATGACTCATGAGCTGGGGCTTGTTCCTATGTGTTATTCATATTTATGTATCTTTTCACTCTCCTATGGATTTACTTGATGCTTTTCTGAGTTTATGTATCGGATATATATATATATATATATATATATATATATATATATATATATCATAAATAAATGTAATTATACTTAAATATAAAGGTAAAGGTATATACTTTAAGTTAAGTTCTATCTTGAATTTATTCTCTGCTGGTAAGTAAAGATTCTGACTTTTGTGTACTATCTACTTGACTCAGTTGGATCTAGATACTTGCCACTAGAATTATTGTATTGTATAGTATTGTTGATTCTGTAGTGTTGCTTGGAAGTGTCTGTTGGTTAATGCTAGTAAGCTTTCTCAGGTGGCTAATCAAGAGTAATTTCAGTCTCCCTTAAGGTGTGAATTGTGGGCAGGGCTTACTAAGGTATATTGAAGGTTATCGGCTACAGACACTAGTGACACACCTTCTGCAACAGTTAGAAGCATATATTTAGATAGAAAGTGTCAAGTTCAGTAGTATTTATTTCTTCTTGTTCAGATAAGTGTAACCAATTCCCTCTCAGCCCTATTTAAACTCACTTCCCTCTCAGCCCTATTTAAACTCACTAACCTCACTCCTGACTAGGCTGTAGACATGTGCCTCAAACCTATCTCTATTGTCACCTCTCACAGACCCAGAAACTCTTATCCACAAATCAGAAGCTGAATTACCTGTAACCTCAGCTACCATCCTCTGTTGTCTCAGTCTCAAACAGTGGTGATACAGTGCATCCGGAAAGTATTAACAGCGCTTCACTTTTTCCACATTTTTTATGTTACAGCCTTATTCCAAAATGGATTAAGTTCATTATTTTCCTCAAAATTCTACAAACAATACCCCATAATGGCAATGACACGGGTGATTTAACCTCCCCTCTGACAATCTCCAGTCCTCTTGCCTTCTCCTTCTTGTGCATTCCTTCTCTTTGACATCCCCCTACACACAAGTGAGG
This sequence comes from Ictalurus punctatus, assembly GCF_001660625.3. NCBI lineage: Eukaryota > Metazoa > Chordata > Actinopteri > Siluriformes > Ictaluridae > Ictalurus > Ictalurus punctatus. The sequence goes on along the minus strand of NC_030418.2, from coordinate 8,885,541 downwards.
AAATGTCCTGGTACAGACAGCAATGCTACCCCAGTCCACATATCCGATTTGCCACCTTTTATGATGGGAATATCAAAAAAATCTGCCAGACCTTTACTTTTACTCTAACTCCTACACTACACACTCAGAATTCCCCTTCTCCTGCACTGATAAATTTTCCTAAGCTAGCAACAGAAGAGATCCTGCAAGTCACTTTGTACTGCAATCCTTCCATCTGCTTATTGAATCCAGTCCCTTCCACAATGCTTCTCACAAGACCTCCTCCCCTTCATCACTACTATTATCAATGGCTCCATAACATCTGGTCATATACCAATTCCTTTCAAGGGTTATTCTCATCCAGAAGAAACCCACTCTCGATCTTTCTGACATCAGCAACTACCTACCGTTATCACTTCTCTATTTTCTTTCTAAAATCCTCGAACAGACTGTCTACAATCAACTGTCTCTCTGTCTCCCACAGAACAACCTCCAAGATTCTAACCAGTCTGGCTTCAAAGCGCCACATTCCACAGAGACTGCCCTTTTGGCCGTCATTGAAAAGCTACATGCTGCTAGATCAGCCAAACTGCCATCAGTCCTCATCCTCCATCTTGGAATTCATGGCGCAGCATGGCAGTGATTTGCTTCCTTCCTAGAAGGTCAGTCATTGCAGGTGACATGGAGGGGATCCACATTTGCTCTACATACACTTTCCACTGGTGTCCCACAAGGCTCAGTACTTGGTCCTCTACTGTTTTCCCTCTATACTCAATCTCATGGTGAGGTCATATCCTCACTTAGGTTTTCATACCACTGCTATGTGGATGACACAACTCATCCTATCTTTCCCTCCCTCAGACACTCATGTTTCCGCTCAGATCTCAGCATATCTGGCAGACATCTTATAATGGATGGCAGGCCATCACCTAAAACTTAATCCCGGCAAAACTGAACTGCTGTTCATCCCAGGTGATTCATTCTCACGTCAGTATCTTGCGATCTCCCTAGACAACTCTCTGGTCACTGCGCACACCTCCTTGAGGCATCCATGAACAATCAACTGTCCTTTTCCTCTCACATTGCTAATGTGACATGCTCATATTGATTTCTCCTTTACAAAATCAGAAGGATTCGTCCATTTCTATCCACACAGGCCACTCAGGTGCTTGTTCAGTCCCTTGCTATTTTGAGACTGGACTACTGCAACTTGCTCCTGGCAGGTCTGCCTCTGAGTGCCATTCAACCTCGCAAGTGATCTAGAATGCATCTGATCTGCATGACTTTTCAATTTTTCTAAGTTCTCTCACCCCACAGCTACGCTGGACCAGCACCTACTTACCTCAAATCACTTATCACCTTGCACTGCACCATGCTCCCTCTGAGCCTCTAGCACTACTCAACTGGTCCCGGTACAAGGAAGGCATGCATCAAGACTCTTCTCCGTTCTGGCACCTAGGTGGTGGAATGAACTTCCCCTAGATGTCCAAACAGCTGAGTCACTGGCAGTCGTCAAACAATGTCTAAAGACCTACCTTAGTATCAGGATGAATTCTTTGATAGAGACTTCAAAGCACTTCTGTAAGTTGCTCTGATTAAGGGCATTTGCAAATGCCATAAATGTAATGTAAAAGAGGAGGAACATTACAGATAGAGGAGTGGGTATTGCTCACTAAAGAGTGTATCAGGTACAGCAGTGCTTGTGGGATTTTTAAACACTTCAGTATAACTCTTGAGATTAGTCCAGCAACAGTAGTATAAGTTTCTGTAAAAAAAAATTTGAGATATGTGTAGTATTGATGTCATTAGTTCAGATATCGTGTGTAATTGCTTTAAGACCATGTGGGAAGCCTGGCCTCCCTTAAAATTTCATTAAAAATGTCTAAATTATTCACCACTGTTGGTGAATGCAGTATATTAAAATATCAGATGTCTCATTGCAAATGTTCGTTCATTTAATGCAAACTGTTTTTCAGTGGACCGCACAGCCTGCATTTGATCCTTTTTACCAAATAATCCTTTGAAGCCCATAAACACCATGCCAATAGAACTCAATTGGCACATAGTTTCAATGGGATCCAAGTGAGATTCAAGAGATTCAAGTGCACGGTGTTTCAGTGGGAGCAAAGATTAATGCTCATTGGATAATAGGCTTTTAATGTCATTTTGGCTTCACTGGGAGTCAGTGCATATGTAGGTGAGTGGGTTTTGCATGGGAAAAAAATCTCAACATTTATTGGACGGTGTACTCCCTTGTCCCACCAGGATGCATGGCTTCTCGGTATGATTGGGAGACCTCTCAAAGGGGCTGAACCTCATGACTAAATACCAATCATTGAAATGGTAATGAATATGAATGACATATAAAGCAAACATATCAGCAGCAGTCAGACTCACAGAGTGCTTGGAGCTACAGTAGTGGTCTGTAGCCTTAATCATTTTTCCAGTTTTACACATCTAGTATAGTTTGTTATTAGGGGCCAAGCACTGAAGGTGGTTAGGCACCAATTGTATCTATTAGTTTTCTTCTTCTTCTGTCTCTTCCCCACTGGGAGTCTATGGCAGCCCTATGAAATTTAAGTAGGAAAATTATGAAATTGGGTACACATAGATTTGACCATGAATAGTATCTGGACCAATTAAGTTCTCTCTATTATCAACCCTATAGTGCCACCACTAGTTAAATAATTCACTTTTCAAATAGTTATAATTTGCCCTGCCTTATGGGGATCACAATCCATATCTTACATTAAGACTCCACCCATTACAGTAGTCACCATTTTGAAATGTACAGTATTCAGTTTTTTCGTTACTCCTCAGTCAAATTTTGTCCAATTCTTTCCAAAATTGGCTCAGATGGACAGAGCCACACAAAATTGACTGACCAGAATTTTGATATTCATATTTATTCAAAGGTTATGATGTCACAAATTTTACGATGTTGACCCAAAATTGGATCAGAGGCTGTATCTTGGCTATACTTTGATTAATCGTAATGAAACTTGGTACACTTCATCAGCATGATCTGAGGGCTCATGCTGAATTTGAAAACAGTGCTACACTCCAAAATCTAGTTGAAAGCCTTCGCAGAAGACAACAAGCCCATATAATTTGAGTTTAGTTTTGCTAGAGCCGTATGGGTCTGGGTAGAAGTCTAATAATCTATAGGAAACTCACTTGGATAATCTAAAGTACTGAAAAGCCAGGACAGGTGGCAACACTAGGTTCTGTGCAGCAGACAACACCATGAGGCTGCAGACAACAAGAGGGTACAGTACCCACCTGAATATCCTTTTTATACCAGCTCTGAGTTTGGGAGGGATGGGATTAATCAGAGCAACAATGCCAGTTGCAGTCATCTGTGACTCATGTCTCATGCATGCAAAACAAGGCAGAAAAATTATCCAAATTTATCCAAGCCCTCATTAACAGAAATTCTGGAAACTGCTTGGAATACTAACAGCATTTACATGTACTTTACCCAACTGTTTTCTTTTATCTTGCCACTGAAGTGCCCATGAAATGGCTTAAGAGCAGTGGTCGGGAAACTATGGCTCACGAGCCACATGTGGCTCTTTGTCTCACCCGTTAGACATATCATGAGAGATCAGTTTCCTGTAGAAAATCCAAAGTCAATTACAATTCTTTTGTTGTACAGCCTACCAAAGTTATTGTAAAGTCAATTTACAATAATATATTTCAAGTTGTTCTAGCCAGCATATGTATGCATTGCTGTGCGTAAGTGTCATGACACTAATCAGTTCCAAACCTCTTACATTTCTATGGTAACCTCTCGCTCTCAGATTCCAGAACAGTTAATGACCGCGCTGTCATGAATACACATGAGACAGAGAGGGAAAAGAGCACGGATATAACACACACACACACACACACACACACACACACACACACACATACACACACATACACACACAGACAGACAAGGTTTTTGCAATGACTCTTTCGAAAAAAAAAATGCAGTAACCAAAAATGAAAAAATTGCTCTTTGGTGAAAAAGGTTCCTGACCCCTGACTTAAAGCGTTTTAAGCCATTTCATGGGCACTTGCATGACTAGAAGATTTAAATCTCTATGGTTTGACATTGATTCTGCCTGGCACAATGACTTTCCGTTTTTAAAAGGCGATATGTCAAAATACAGACTGACTGATTTCCACAATTGCCTCCTGCAGCAGAATCTAGAAACTCTGCTTTTAATAATTTTTTTGTATTATTTTAAAGTAACATCATGCAATACATTTCAGTAAGGCGGTACAGACTTTCCTTTGGCAACAGCATAAAAGTAGTCTGCAGCATCTAACAGTGTAGAGTGTATGAAAAAGACATAAATATAGTTATTTTTGTGTATACTGACAGTTGCATATTCTGCATTGCTTCTTTTTTTTTTTTTTAGTACTTTTGCTTTTTGAAGTTTATTGCCGGTATACCGCAGAATTCTCCCCTCTCCCTTTCTCTGCATGATATCAGATAACCACCCATGGCTGTGAGACCACACAAATGGCACTTCGTCGAAATGGCTTGGGACAGCTGGGTTTCCATGTCAACTTTGAAGGCATTGTGGCTGATGTTGAGGCATTTGGATTTGCATGGAAAGCAGGCCTGCGCCAGGGCAGCCGCCTGGTGGAGATTTGTGAGGTGGCTGTAGCCACACTTACTCATGAGCAGATGATCGACTTGCTACGCACTTCCATCACAGTCAAGGTGGTGATTATTCAGCCTCACCAGGATGGTACTCCCAGAAGGTATTCCATTCTTCCACTCTCTTTTGCCAAACCCTGTTCTCTTGTTCTCTCTCTCTCTCTCTCTCTCTCTCTCTCTCATTCTCTCTTTCAGTCCTGTTTTCATTTTTTCACTGGCCAGCTCCATTCATCCATGCCAATTAAATCTTCATAATTTGCACCTCAGCTGAGAAAACAGCTAAGTGTGGAATAAAAAAAAAAAATAAAAAAAATTGCTAACACTTCCTATGAAGCCCATGTTTATACTATAAAGCCCCATTTAAAATTATTTATAAGGAAGTATTTCTGCTCTATAAACACATTTATAATGACACATAAAGACCTATACTTCGTTATAATAACAGTTTTAGCTACATTTATATTATTGTTATAATTACTTATAATTGATGCACTTGCTTTTTCAGTGCCCATGTTCATAATTCATTATACACCAATTTATTAGTATTAATTAGTCAGTCTTGTGGTTCCATTAATGTATTCATAAAAATACAAGTTATTATATTGTAGTTACAATGACTGATTAGTAATACAGATATATTTCTATGTTCAATAAGTGAATTATTTTATATTGTTCTTGATAGTTGTGCCTTATAAATATTTACTTTGAGTTATAATACCATTACTAACCTTTATAAATGCATCATTGATGGCTACAAGTAAAGTATAGGATAGGATGTAGTTTCCATAATGCAAATGTTAAGAAATCATGCAGATGAGTTTATTATACAAATAGAACATGTCCAAATCACCAATAAAATACACAAAAACTATATCCAAATGGCACAAAATGAAATATATTGGAAAAGCATGAAACTCTTAATTACAAAATGTGCAATTTCACAAATAAAAAGTGTGAAACTTACTCATGTCATTTAGCCTTTACTGAAATCAGCACCAGTGCCCTGTTAGCATTGCCACATATGTAATATAGGCATGCAGAGAGTGCTGTTTCCACCTACTATGACATGGAGGTGGGATTTGAATGTTTCAAATATGAAAGTGCAAAATATAAACTAGTATATGTAAAACATGAACAAAAGTGCAAAAAACCTGAATAAAAAAAAAAAAAAAAAAAAAGAGTTTTGTGTGCATCATTGAGCTTGGCTGTCCTTGACATCAACCCAACTCAGTGAAACAAATATGGTCCACTATAGTACACAGTAACACATCACATTATAAATAGTCCTGCTGTACTTATTCCTTTGAAGGCAGTACACACTGTTTCCTCCCAGCTGAGGCTTTGTCTCTCTTGGCAGCGGTTGAGGTGTTTACAATTGTCACTGGATAGCATGGTCTCTTCTGTGCCACCTGTGACATCTCACTGACAACTGCAGCTTTCCCTGGCTCAGACATTCTGAATTTATGGCTTCATCACTCCCAAAATCCACAATTCTAGACCTTTTGGCTCCCATTCTTTCATTGATGGCCAGCTTCTGGTAAGGCAGGTAGTATACCCTGCATGTCAATAAGAGTTGCTTCCTGGTAGGCTTCACATAAATGTAAATAAGTCATAGCCACTGGTGCTTTTATTTGGTCATTCTGCTCATTGTCTTTGACATTGCTCTTGATCAGGATCCAGAATATTGCCTCAAATCTGTAGAATGCCAGAACAGAGGTTCGGAATAGAAAATTATGTCGCTTATTCTTTCTCCAAAAATCTCAAACTCTTGATGGCTTTATTAGGCCACAGTAAATGACTAGGCCCAGGAATTTACATTTCTTTAGGCTAGTTACAGTGTCCACATACCCTTCTGCTTTTACTCTGCACACAGGTTGTGTTGTTGCAGAGACTGTGGCTTCACCCAAAAAAAAAGTAGAACAGCTCTAAAGAAGTGTGCTGCTGGTGGCTATCAAGCTGTACCCCAGGAGTGTGGGCAGGAGAAAAGTGATTTTGTACCTGTCTTGTTCAGGTTGTGTTGTAGGTGCAGGCTCACTGGCTCTCCTAATGGCTCAAATGAGTGACACACAAGTGACCCCTCTTCTCTCACTTCTCTGGGAGGTAAATGGAGCTGTCAGTTTTGCAGTGGAAACCTCCATGTGTGTTGGGGGCAGAAGGCCTCAGAAGAAGTGTGAGGAGTATCAGGAGCATTTTCTTTTTCTCTGTAACAATAAATAATCATGAATACAAAGTACAATAAGTACCCAAAATCACCCATAGTAAATGCTAAATTGGCCTTTATACTTATATAATAACAATTCTATAATAATAATACAATAATAATTCTAGATTTCTATTTAGTTATCAAAGAACCCATGCTGGTGCATTTTCTGTTGTTTATTATTATAAAAAATGCAGTGCCATTTTACATGTGAAAAAAAATTACTGCCATGTGTAGGGCAATTAGCCCGGGGGAGGGCGGAGCACAGACCCACAAGAGACAGGTTGCAGTCAAAACGGGTGTTTTATTTGTCTGTGTGGGAGCTGTCTGTAGTGAGGAGGTGAGTGTGTGTGAGTGTGAGGGGTTTTGTGGGGGTGTGGCTGGCGTTGTGACGTTCTCGAGGGCGTGTCGGGGTTCCCGAGACGTGTGCGTGGGTTTCCCGTGCCGTCATCCACCGTCGAGCGCGATCTCACCACCCGGCAGTCTCGTCTGCACTCGCACGGAGTCTGTCTCTTAGCCGTTCTCCTCGCACGGGCGGAAGCGCATCCTTTTATCCTCTTCCGCCGTCGCCTGAGTGGTGGAATTTCCCCGACGGACTCCCCAATCGCCGGCCGGTGTAGCGTCGACGGTCCCGCCCGTCCTTCCGGCTGATGGTGTGTTTGGCACAAGGCTGTCCGCTTCGTGCCGGTGCGGCAGTCGGGGAAGGAGCGACTTTATTATGCGCGCCGGCTGTCGGTCCGTCACGACAGTACCCCCCCCTCAGCTCCGAGCCTACTGCCGCTCGGTGGTGGGCCCAGAGTGCGTCTTGCCGCGAGAGCCCATCTGCATTACCATGTTGGGCCCCCGCCCAGCGCTGAACCTGATACGAGAAGTCGTGTAAGGCGAGGAACCAGCGGGTTACCCGGGCGTTTGTGTCTTTGGCCTTGGCCATCCACTGTAGGGGGGCGTGGTCCGGTACGAGGACGAAGTGCCGGCCAGCCAGGTAGTACTGCAGCTCCTCGATGGCCCATTTTATTGCCAGGGCCTCTCGCTTGACGGCTGCGTATTTCCTCTCAGTGGGGGACAACTTCCGGCTGATATAGAGGACTGGGTGTTCTTCTCCGTCGAAGGTTTGCGAGAGGACTGCGCCAAGCCCAGTCTCGGACGCATCGGTGTGCACCGTGAATGGGAGGGCAAAGTCCGGGTTGCGCAGTACCGGCGTGCTGGTGAGGGCACCTTTCAGGGCTTGGAAGGCCCTCTCTGTGTTGGCTGACCACCTAACCCGGTCTGGTTGGCCCTTCTTTGTGAGATCCCCCGGCCAATGCGGTATCCCAGGTACTGGGCCTCAGTCAGCCCTAGGTGGCATTTCTTGGGGTTGGCTATCAGGCCGGCCTCCCGGAGCGCCTTCAGGACCTCCCCTAGATGAAACAGGTGGTCGGCCCATGTGGAGGAGTGGATGACTATGTTATCCAAGTAGGCAGCTGCAAACATGCGGTGGGGCCGCAGGAGGATGTCCATCAACCTCTGGAACGTTGTGGGTGCCCCGTGTAGCCCAAAGGGGAGAACCCGATACTGCCAGTGGCCGGTGGCCGTGCTAAAGGCCGTCTTGGGTCTTGCGTCCGGCGCTAGCGCAACTTGCCAGTAGCCTTTGGTCAGGTCCAAGGTAGTTATGAACCGGGCCCTCCTCGGTCTCTCCACGAGGTCGTCCACTCGGGGGAGGGGATAGCTGTCGAACTCCGATACCTGGTTCAGCTTCCGGAAGTCGTTGCAAAGCCGCATGCTCCCGTCCGGCTTCGGCATGACGACGATGGGGTTGGACCAGGGGCTGCTGGACTCCTCTATGATGCGATCCCGCAGCATTCGGCCAATTTCTTACTCGATGGCTTTGCGTAGGGCCTCTAGAACACGGTAGGGCCTTTGTCTCACCAGTACGCCAGGAGGAGTTTTGATCTCTGAAAACACATCAGAGAATTGGTCTACCAACTCAGTGAGCTCCTGTCTCTGGGCGGGGGTAAGGTCCTCCACCAAACCGACCAAGGTACGCTTGCCATGGTCTGTGTCCCGGGCCGTGTACGCCGACACTACCGGGGCCGGTTCCACCCACTTCTTTAGAAGGTTCACGTGGTAGAGCTTCTCCTCTGCGCGCTTACCGGGCTGTTGCAGGCAGTAGTTGACAGGGCCCCGGCGCTCGAGGACTGTATACCGTCCTTGCCATTGGGCACTAACAGGAGGACTCGATCCCCCGGCTGGAATTCTCGGGGCTGCACTGGGCGGTCGTATACCCTTCGCTGCTCCTCCTGCGCCACGCGTATGTGCTCCCGGACTATTGGAGCTACCCGGTCGATCCTCGCTTGCATCTCCTGCACATATTCGACGACTGAGCGGAAGGGGGACGGTTGCTCCTTCCAGGCTTCGCGGGCCACGTCCAACAGTCCCCGCGGGCGCCGTCCGAACAGGAGCTCAAAGGGGGTGAAGCCTGTGCACGCCTGGGGGCACTCTTGGACGGCAAAAAGCACGTAGGGGAGGAGGAGGTCCCAGTTCCTCCCCTCCTCGTCCACCACCCGGCGCAGCATCCATTTGAGCATCTGGTTGAACCGCTTGACCAGCCCGTCGGGTTACAGGTGGTAGACCGACGTCTTAAGGTGCTTCACCTGTAACAGTCGACACAGATCGGACATTAGTTTAGACACAAAAGGCGTACCTTGGTCGGTCAGCACATCCTTTGGGATCCCCACCCGACTGAACAGGAGTACCAGCTCCCTGGCGATGTTCTGGGAGGTGGCTTTGCGCAGCGGCACCGCCTCGGGGTACCGGGTGGCGTAGTCAACAATGACCAGGATGTACTCATGGCCCTGGGCAGACTTGGGAAGGGGGCCCATGAGGTCCATGCCCACTCGCTCGAACGGGACGCTGATAATGGGCAGATGGATAAGGGGCGCCGGCGGGGGCCTCTGTGGGGCAGTGCGCTGGCACTGCGGCCATAGCTGGCAGAAGGCCCGGACCTCCGCGTCCATCCCGGGCCACACAAAGCGATCCCTCAGCTTCTCCAGGGTGTTTCGTGGCCCCAGGTGGCCGCCAAGGGGATGGGTATGAGCCAGATGCATTACGGTTTGAGTCTTTGGTTTGGGCACCACCAGTAGGTCCACCTGCTCCCCGCGGCGGCAGGCCCGCTGATAGAGGAGACCGCTCCGGACGAGAAAGTACGAGGTAGGGAGTCTCAGGTCAGGGCTCTGGTCGACTCCCTCTATCACTCGCACCTGGGCCCAGCAGTGCTTTAGGCGGTCATCCTCCTTCTGCTCCCGTCCAAACTTCCCCTCCCGGTTCACCTGGTGAAAGACAGAAAACAGAGGGTTAGTGTGTTGGGGGGCCTTACCTTCAGTGGTGGCGTCTCTGTTGTCCTGGGCCAGGTAGGCCTGCCGGGCCTGGGTCCTCTTCGTGTGTGACCGCGGCCTGCTGGACTCGGCCACCGGGCCCATCGGGAATCCTGGCCAGTCCCTTCCAAGGAGCAGGGGCACCGGGAGCTCGGGGATCAGGCCCACCTGGAGGGGCCAGACCCCGGCTTCGCCCCGGATCTGGACCTCGGCTGCGGGAACTTCCCGGGTGTCCCCATGGATGCAGGTTACAGTGAGAACCCCCCCGGCAACGCCCTTTGGGTAGAATGGAGGGCCGGGCGAGGGTCACCGTGCTCCCGGTGTCCAGCAGGGTGGTTACCGGGTTCCCCTCGACCCACACAGTCAGGGTGGGGCCCTCCGGCGGCTGTTGTAGATGGAGGGCGCAGCCCGCTAACCATGGCTTCGGAAGTGGCCGGGCAGGTTCCATCTCCGGCTCCGTAGGCATGGGCTCGATCACGGGGGTTACACGAACGGGCGATCTCCATCGAGTCCTCCAGATGCCGGGACGGGGCTGGTGGTCGGGCCGGGGGCCAGGGGCATCAAAGGGCATGTCGGGGAGCCGCTGCTCACCTTGGCCGAGCTCAAGGGTGGCCATGGTTCGCTCAAGGGTGGTTAGGAGCTCCTGGGGCGTTGTCGGTGCTTGCGCCCCTACGGCCTGGCGTTCTGTGCGGGGCAATGCCCTCAGGAAACGGTCTGTGGCCACTTTCTCCGCCACCTCCGCGGCGGTATGCTGATCCGGCCAGAGCCACCTTTTGGTTATCCGAACGAGGGTGTTCAGCTGTCCGCGTGGTCGGGCCCCCGGTCGATAAGCCCAGCGATGGAACTCTGTCGCTGCCTGGTAAGGGGTTCGCCCACACGTAGTCGGCAGCCTCCTCCAGCTCGAGGGCATAGTAGGCCGTGCGTGCCTCTCCCGTGAGCAGTGGGCCGAGGGCGCAAGGCCAGTTGTCACGGTCCCATCCCTCCGGGCGGGCAATACCCTCGAAGGCCTCGAAGTACGCCTCAAGATCTTCTTCGGGGGCGAGGGGGGGAAGCAGGCGGTGGATCTCGCGTCCCGGGTCGGGGAGGGGTATGGAGGCAGCGGGGGTCTCAGTCCTCAGGCCAATCAGCATCTGGGTTGCGACCTGAAGGCTTTTGGCGAGCTGCTGTGTCGCTGCTTGCTGCTGGATGCTAGTCTCCAGCAGGTGTTTCAGTGTGGGGTCCATGGTTTTTTTTTTGTTTTTTTTTTGCTTGTTTGTAGGCGAGTCTGTACTCTATGCCTGCATCCTCCACCAGTGTAGGGCAATTAGCCCGGGGGAGGGTGGAGCACAGACCCACAAGAGACAGGTTGCAGTCAAAACGGGTGTTTTACTTGTCTGTGTGGGAGCTGTCTGTAGTGAGGAGGTGAGTGTGTGTGAGGGGTTTTGTGGGGGTGTGGCTGGCGTTGTGACGTTCTCGAGGGCGTGTCGGGGTTCCCGAGACGTGTGCGTGGGTTTCCCATGCCGTCATCCACCGTCGAACGCGATCTCACCACCCGGCGGTCTCGTCCGCACTCGCACGGAGTCTGTCTCTTAGCTGTTCTCCTCGCACGGGCGGAAACGCGTCCTTTTATCCTCTTCCGCCATCGCCTGAGTGGTGGAATTTCCCCGACGGTCTCCCCAATCGCCATCCGGTGTAGCGTCAACGGTCCTGCCCCACCGTGATGGTCCTTCCGGGTGATGGTGTGTTTGGCACGAGGCTGTCCGCTTCGTGCCGGTGCGGCAGTCGTGGAAGGAGCGACTTTCTCATTATGCGCGCCGGCTGTCAGTCCGTCACGACACATGCCACATGTAGAAAAAATATAGTTCCATACTACCTGCAAAAAAAGACATTTCCACACTACAAGCAAAATTAAAAATAGACAGCAACATAATGTACATACTTTTCAAGGACCGTGTCCACTCCATGCTGGAATGCTCTTCGGCTCAATCCACGTTTTCTTCCTCCAAAAAAAAAAATCCAATTCCTCGCCAGAGTCATGGGGTGGTCACTCTAGGCTTCCGCGCAAACGCATCCAAAAATGGCAGACGGAAACGCAAGCTCACTGCATGATGAAAGTACAAATTTGCTGAACTCTGACCTGCGTAATTGTATCATGTGAAGACGCCCGGCCAATAGATCATCGCAACTCCACTGCGTGACCTTTTTAGTTAAAAAATAGAAACGAAAAAATGGAAGAGCTCATTTCATCGGTATCACGCTATCCTGTACTTTACAACACATCTTCGAAAGATTATATAAACAGCTTAAAACGAGAGTCTGCCTGCTTTTGACAGATGATGTCATATCCTCTTCCCGCCCATACTCGCAGCGACGGCCGACAAAAATATACATGCTTAGCCTAGTGTGAGTGCCCGTCATGACACTGCACACACAGAAAGCCAATCGTATAACAGTCTTGTGGCAATAACCCATTTGTTTATACTAATTGAAAATGTCTGATAAGTCGGTTTCCATTCCGCCTGGCAGAACGGAACGCCAGTGTACTAGTAAAAAGGGGTTAAAATTGTTACTTTGTCAATGCTACTACTGAACAATAATGGTTTTAATAAGATAATGAAAAAACATATTAATGCAACACATCATATTAATGAACTGAAATGATCTGCTCCTGAGGTCTTTGACATGATCACTCTATGGAATGAATGTGTGGAGAAGTTCTCCTCATTTGATAGATGTCCTGCTGCAATCATCAATGCCATCAAAGAGACAATCTCCCAGATGAAAATTGTTGGAGAACTTTTGCTTGTAGCCAGCACCTTCTGAGACACAGTGTGTCAGCCACTTGTTCTTAATGCACTTGTTCATCTCAGGCATTTCTTGATGTCAGGAATTTCTTTGATTAGAAAGTTTGACTTGTTAAAACCTATAGCTCCTCAGCCATATGCATGGAAATGCACACTCCAATTTGACATTATACTTCAAAAATTAATGTTACAATGTTTTGCTGGTACGTAACATTTAAAAAAACAAAACAAAAAAAAAAACAACTTTGCAACTGCTTGCATATGATTTATGTTTTTTTTCATTACTTTATTAAAACCATTGTTCAATTGTTACATTTACAAATGAACAATTTTAAAGGCATTTATAACTTTTAACATCACTCCACCCGTGAACATTGCCGTGAATTGCCGGCCAATGAAAATGGGCCGTGAGACAGTTCAATATTTTATTCTGGCAGGAAGAGCCAGGAGGAAACCGGGGTCAGGGGGCCGGGTTTAGCCCGGGTCAGGAGTAGGAGAGAGAGGGAGAGAGAGTAAAGAAAAAGGGAGTTGCCTGGACCACTGACCACCCCCAAGTGATCTCCCACCAGCTGCACGGCTTCATCCAGGGCCATGGGCCAGTGGCACTAGACCACTCTACTGTTCCTGTCGGGAGTTTAGCGACAGATTGCTTGAGTGTGACCAGCTCGATAATCTGTTGTGCATCCCGCTCCTCTGCCATCAACCACCGGCAACAGGAGTGGTTCTGTAGGTGCATAGGTGTAGGGGCAAATGACCTTAGGGAGCTGCAGCGACCAGAAGCACCGGCAGTGCTCCTCAGGTGTTCAGCCAACATGCTGTAGGACTGCCCTCTTGACGCTGGATTACTCGAGCTCTGTACATGGCGACAGCTCCTGGGTAGTAAGCAAGTGCCTGCTGGCTCTCCATCCACAGCTTGGTGGTTGACCATGTAGCCACACACACCAGCAATGAAAAATCCTTGGGGTGTGCAGTCTATAGATTGTTGATAGTGTCATAGAGTATAATAAATGCTTCCCTTGCATAAGCACTAGAATGTACACTGCGACACTTAGCACAGCAGTAGTAAACTCTCTGGGGAGTTATTATGGCCAGGACTTAACTCCATAAATTCCACCAGCAGCAGACAGCAACTCTAGACTTCTGCAGCATTTCTGCACCATTCACTGTTAGCGTAAATTTAAAATTGCAAGATATTGCTGTGCTAGTGGCAGCTGATTACAGCAGCCCCTGTCTTGAGAGACGTTATATTTTACCTGTATATTAGGGGTTTTTTACTTATCTGTCACATATGTCACTTTTTCTTACTTTCAAAGTTTCAGTTTGTTTAGGCACATAGTTCTTTTACTTATTATAAACAATATGCTCAGAATGGAGAACCATGGGTAGAGAGCAGGTCACTTCATGTACACACATAACCATCTGCTGGTACTTCTAAGATCATGCCATGCTCCAGAATGAGGTTCTATATTCCTGAAGAACTGAGACCGTACAGAGGATGCTGAGCTGGATCCAAAACAAAAGCAAAGAGGAGATGCTACAAGGGCTTCATGCCTTCCATCATCATGGAAATGTTAGGTCTCTACAACGACCTTTATTTCCAAGACTAAGACAAGATGATGACAAGACGACACTGATGTAATTAAACACTAACTGTGACTATATCAACATGCAATGCTGTTGACAAAAAAGACAAGACTAAAATGTAGTTTGTAAAAATAAAAACTTTACCAAAATCTATTTATTTTCATCAACAAAAAAGGAGACAATATATTATAGACTATTTTAATTTTTTTCAAAAGCGAGTTCCGCACATAAATGCAAGTTCCACACATAAGCGTAGCAGGGATATTCTGTGTGTAGTTGTGCAATGTTGACTTTCGTGATTGGCAATAATACCTACAGTACCCTCCACTAATATTGGCACCCTTGGTAAATATGAGAAAAGAAGTCTGTGAAAAATTGTCTTTATTGTTGAACCTTTTGATCTTTTGTTTTTAAAAATCACAAAAATACACTAAAAATTCACCAAAATACACTCTCGTGGATATCAAACAATTGCAAACACAACACAGGTTTATGCAAAAAAAAAAATCTTTGTTAAATAACGCAAAATTTGTGCATAGAACAATTTAGATGTGCATTTGTTGATCAAGTGACATTCGTTGACGTCTTTTCTGAGTCGATCCTTTTCGGTTCATCTGAATTTTGAGACTTTCTTTCCTCGGTTTGCCTTGCACAATCCACACACACATATCTCCCGATCCACACACAACTGTGCCTAAGCTACCACTAGATGGGAGTCTCAGCTTTACAGAGTTGGTGCCACCTGTCTACTTGTGCTTGATTCGAGAACAAGTTCTAGGGGAGAGCCGGGTACACTTTTGGTTTTCTCAAGTTTGTTGAAAAATACTTAGGGTTCAAAGCATTATTTTCACATTCATTTTACAAATGTCTGGTACAAATATGCCTTGTTTTATGAATAAAACATACTTTTTTTCCCATTATTTAACCGGAAATAAGAGAAGTGAAATGTTAGAACATATTAAATTGTTAATTATAACATGTATAATTTATAGATTTTTAAACATTTCTAAATTTGGCTCAAGTTAAAAGTTTACTTAAATGCATTTTGGCAAGGATATGTTATTTCTATTTCTGTATTAAATTGTTAATTATAACGTATAATTTATATATTTTTAATTTACATTTTTTAAATAGAACATTGGAAAGCGTATGGCTCAGGCTTTAGTAACAGCCATGTGTAGGGAGTTGTCAGCTGGTCACAACACCCCTGCTTCTACACCTGTCAGGCCTCCATGTGCCTCTCTCAACACCGATACTCCCTCTAGCAACAACACAGTTCACCCTTCCAACAATATGGGCAAATATGCTTAATTATAATTATAACGTATAATTTACAGATTTTATATATATATATATATATATATATATATATATATATATATATATATATATATATATATATATATATATATATATATATATATATATATAGAGAGAGAGAGAGAGAGAGAGAGAGTAGAATGTTGTAGAGAGTATGTCTCAGGGTCTAGTAACAGCTGTCTCTTTAAAGCCTGGTTCACTCTGGCAGAGGTGGTAGAACAAGTAGTTCTTTGCCTTGATCATATGAGTTTTCCTGAAGCTTTGAACAAAGTATAAGGAAGACATAAAATAGTGTACTCGCTGCACTTGATAGACATAGTAACGTTAGAGGTTAATCTTATTGTTTTTTGTTTTGTTTTGTTTTTTCAAAAACAAACTGTTAATACACTCTTAGAGCAATGTCTGCACCCCCTACCCTCTCTCTGTCCATGCCATTCTGCCCTTCTGTTCCTGAACAGTATCATGTATCTTTGTGCTTCATTTTTCTTCGTGTGGCAATAAGATCAGCATTATTGGAACGCTTGCCTCAACAATTCTGTTGTTGTAGTAAGAAAGCTAGTGGAAGCTTTAGTTGAACAAGTTTACACTGATTCTGCGATGTTAGCATTTTTAAGAGGAATCTTTTTTAAATTATTACCTACACTTTCAGAGGTTGTTCGGAGCTGTACCGCATTCCCATGGTGGAATACAAGCTCGACAGTGAAGGCACACCCTGTGAATATAAGACCCCATTCAGGAAGAACACCACCTGGCACCGGGTGTGCACTACTCCAGGGGGCCAGCCCCTACCGCGAAGCTCACCCACTCAGGGTCCTGAACAAGTGCAATGCCAACCAATCTCGCAGCACATTGAGATATCCATCTCACGCAGCACGTCATTCGACAGGAAACTGCCAGACATCTCCAGGTATTACCACAGTCTTGCTTTCTATCATTTAATATTTCTGCATTTTAATAATTGTCTGTAAAATGATCTTTGGAACACAATAGAGACACATTTGATTTATATATATATATATATATATATATATATATATATATATATATATATATATATATATATATATATATATATATATATGCACTTGCCTGCAAATATGCACAACACATAAATGTTACATGTTACCAGCTGCAAAAAAAAAAAATACCTATACTCTGTAAGAGAATTTAACTGAAGAATGTAAGCACAACCTTTCAGTTACCCCATTATGCTGTCATAAAACATGGAAGGACTTTCTATTGATTCTAAATGTTGAAGTAAGTCTAATAATTTATAGGTTCTACTCTGGATACATTTGTCATGTTTTAGTGAACATTCAGAAAAACCTGATTACAGGTATCTTCAACTATCAATCCAGAAAGATGGTATATAAATATAGAATTTTCTATATATCTGCATAAAATGAACTAAAACAACATCAGATTTTTACACAAGTCCTAAAAGTAGACAAAGAGAACCCTATTAAACAAATGAGACAAAAATATTATACTTGGTTATTTATTTATTGAGGGAAATGATCCAATATTACATATAGTACACAAACATGTGTTGTGAAGATCAGATTTTGATCTTTAAATAAAACAGGACACTCACTCACACCTGATTGTCATCCCATTGATTGAAAACACCTGACTCTAATTTCAGCTTCAAATTAACTGCTAAACCTAGAGGTTCACATACATAATATTGGATCATTTTCCTCAATAAATAAATGATGAAGTATAATATTTTTGTCTCATTTGTATAACTGGGTTCTTTTTGTATGTTTTTAGGACTTGTGTGAAAATCTGGTGATGTTTAAGGTCATATTTATGCAGATATATAGAAAATCCTAAAGGGTTCACAAACTTTTAAGCACCAACGTGTGTGTGTGTGTGTGTGTGTGTATGTATATGTGTGTATATATATATATATAATATATATATATATATATATATATAGTGAGGGAAAAAAGTATTTGATCCCCTGCTGATTTTGTACGTTTGCCCACTGAAAGAAATGATCAGTCTATAATTTTAATGGTAGGTTTATTTGTACAGTGAGAGACAGAATAACAACAAGAAAATCCAGAAAAACGCATGTCAAAAATGTTATAAATTGATTTGCATTTTAATTCAGGAAATAAGTATTTGACCCCCTCTCAATCAGAAAGATTTCTGGCTCCCAGGTGTCTTTTATACAGGTAACAAGCTGAGATTAGGAGCACACTCTTAAAGGGAGTGCTCCTAATCTCAGCTTGTTACCTGTATAAAAGACACCTGTCCACAGAAGCAATCAATCAATCAGATTCCAAACTCTCCACCATGGCCAAGACCAAAGAGCTCTCCAAGGATGTCAGGGACAAGATTGTAGACCTACACAAGTCTGGAATGGGCTACAAGACCATTGCCAAGCAGCTTGGTGAGAAGGTGACAACAGTTGGTGTGATTATTCACAAATGGAAGAAACACAAAAGAACTGTCAATCTCCCTCGGCCTGAGGCTCCATGCAAGATCTCACCTCGTGGAGTTGCAATGATCATGAAAACAGTGAGGAATCAGCCCAGAACTACACGGGAGGATCTTGTCAATGATCTCAAGGCAGCTGGGACCATAGTCACCAAGAAAACAATTGGTAACACACTACGCTGTGAAGGACTGAAATCCTGACATCTGAATGATTCAGAGGACAACTGGGTGAAAGTTTTGTGGTCAGATGAGATCAAAATGGAGCTCTTTGGCATCAACTCAACTCGCCATGTTTGGAAGAGGAGGAATGCTGCCTATGACCCCAAGAACACCATCCCCACCGTCAAACATGGAGGTAGAAACATTATGCTTTGGGGGTGTTTTTCTGCTAAGGGGACAGGACAACTTCACCACATCAAAGGGACGATGGACGGGGCCATGTACCGTCAAATCTTGTACCGTCAAATCTTGGGTGAGAACCTCCTTCCCTCAGCCAGGGCATTGAAAATGGGTCGTGGATGGGTATTCCAGCATGACAATGACCCAAAACACACGGCCAAGGCAACAAAGGAGTGGCTCAAGAAGAAGCACATTAAGGCCCTGGAGTGGCCTAGACAGTCTCCAGACCTTAATCCCATATAAAATCTGTGGCGGGAGCTGAAGGTTTGAGTTGCCAAACGTCAGCCTCGAAACCTTAATGATTTGGAGAAGATCTGCAAAGAGGAGTGGGACAAAATCCCTCCTGAGATGTGTGCAAACCTGGTGGCCAACTGCAACAAACTTCTGACCTCTGTGATTGCCAACAAGGGTTTTGCCACCAAGTACTAAGTCATGTTTTGCAGAGGGGTCAAATACATATTTCCCTCATTAAAATGCAAATCAATTTATAACATTTTTGACATGCATTTTTCTGGATTTTTTTTGTTGTTATTCTGTCTCTCACTGTTCAAATAAATCTACCATTCTTTGTCAGTGGGCAAACGCACAAAATCAGCAGGGGATCAAATACTTTTTTCCCTCACTGTGTGTGTGTGTGTGTGTGTGTGTGTGTGTGTGTATGTATGTATATATATATATATATATATATATATATATATATATGTGTATATATATGTATGTATGTATGTATATATATATATATATATATATATATATATATATATATATATATATATATATATATATATATATATATATATATATATATATATGTGTGTGTGTGTGTGTGTGTGAGTGTGTATATATATATATATATATATATATATATATATATATATATATATATATATATATATATATATATATATATATAGCCTAACTCATTTAAATCTAAAGAAGTGCTACTTTGTTTACTGTTGATGCTGTGAGCAGCAATGTTGATTTGAGCTTGGGGTTGAGGAGAGCTTCCTGGGTTTTTGAGTAGGAATTCCATGTTGAGGGGGTGTCTTCTTTGCTTTTTTCCTAGTTGTATGTCAGACACTTGAAGTTACAAGTTTTAGACATATGCTTCATAAGCTCGAGAATGCACCCAGGTCCTTCACCCCTTCTCCAATTAAAACCACACCCCTGAGTTTGACTGAGGGTTGTTATTGTATTTTAGTGTGGCATGTGTCCCGCACACTGATGGAAGTAAAGTGCTATGTAATGGGAGAGTTACATTCAATTCTTGCAATAAATTCAGCATTTACCCCTTAAAGAGCAACACTGTGCTGGTTATTTTTCATTTAAAGCCTTGTTCAGACATGGTACTAACATTCATTTTGGATGATTGTCAACATAGAGGTCTGATCAGGGTCAAATGTGTCTTGGTTTACTCACTCAGACCACATTTGAAGGCGATCTCAGGTGGATGTGACCACATTACATTTGTAGTGTGAACAAAAACTCAACAGATGTTAAGTGTATTTCAGTGAAGGCTTTGCTTTTCGGTGTCACACATTGTCCACATGTCACTTAAAGTAGTGCAGTTTGTGCATTGCATTTCTTATTTTTTCACCAGTATGATTGCTTTTTGCTCTGGCATGGAAATTCTCCATATAAAAATGGTATTTGTCTTCTTAAAATGTAAAAAACACTCGCCATCTTCCACCCTTGAGCACCCTAACCAACCTTCTCAAGAGAGAGAGGGAAAGGTTGAATGGTATTGCATAACTATATGTGGGAAAATAAATTAAGTAAATACTTTTTTTTTTTTTTAAATGTATGCACAAACACTATAGAAGAAGGCCACTTCAGGAAAAATGATGATGAAAAAGATGAATGAGTTTCAAAATGGCAAAAAAAATACCTGTACTGGAAATATAATTGCCTTTATTAACAGTACATACAGGGGTGTCTGTTAATGGGCTAGCCCCCCTTATTTCAAAGATTTTTAAAAAATCACTATTAGGTTTCATTTTTGGTATCCATACCTTTCTTGCAGTTCATTAAAAAAAAAATTATTTCATTTTTGTTAAACTGAGTGCAACAGCACCACCAATGATCATAAAAAAACACACACACAATGAAGCAATGCTGTGGGCTAGATGTAATGAGCCCACTGCTGAAGACTCATGCAGCCAAACCAGTGACAGTCTTGTCAGGTGATTACACAGTGACCTCTAGATTTGATCTCCATTTGGGCTGATATATTTCAGCCCGCTTCTGTGACTCATCTATTATATGTCATTAGCAGTCATTTTACAGACTCATGAATGTGAATGAGGTGGATTATTTACTTTACCATAATTTTTTACCTATATAATGCATTTGGATGCGAAACTAAAAGTAGACATACATTGCAAAAGCATACATTGTCTAATCTTAAGGTACTGTTGTCTGTCCTTTTGTGTAATTCATACTTTGATTAGTGTTTTTTGGTTTGAAGAAAATGGTTACTGGGAAGGTCTTATAACAGGCCTAGTTTTTTTTCTTTTTCCTAGCATTATTCCCGCGCTATGGCAGGGTCCACTTCATCGGATCATTGGTTCGCATATTTGATTTACATTTATTCATTTAGCAGATGTTTTTATCCAAAGTGACTTACAAATGAGAAAATACAAGTAGTGCTACCATACAAGATCCATTAATTGAGTTCCAGGAGAAGCAAAGTGCGCAGAGTAGAGGTGTAAATGCCGGTAAGTTTTTTTTTTTTTTTTTTTTTTTTTTTTTTTTTTTTTTTTTTTTTTTTAGGGGTTGGTTAGGAGTTCACGAAAGAGGTGGGTCTTTAGCTGTTTCTTGAAGATGGTGACAGATTCTGCGGTCCGGATTGAGGTTGGAAGTTCATTCCACCACTGAGGAATAGTTAGTTTGAAGGTTCTTGAAAGGGACCTTGAGCCACACTGAGTAGGTACTACTGAGCGTCGGTCATTGATTGATTGCAGATTGCGTGAGGGAACGTAAGCCTTCAGGAGAGAGTTGAGGTAGGAGGGTGCTGTTCCAGACAAGGTCTTGTACGTGAGCATCAAGGCCTTGAATTTGATGCGGGCAGCTATAGGAAGCCAGTGGGGGGAGATGAAGAGGGGTTCTCTTGGGCTGGTTGAAGACGAGGCGTGCTGCTGCATTCTGAATCATTTGAAGGGGTTTGATGGAGCTGGCTGGGAGGCCTGAGAATAATGAGTTGCAGTAGTCCAGTTTTGAGATAACAAGAGCCTGGACTAGTAGTTGTTCGTTGAGGTAGGGTCTGATTTTCTTGATGTTGTACAGGATGAACCTACAGGGCCGTGCAGTTGTTGAGATGTCGTCTGTAAAGCTCAAACATCTAAAGCACTTATTGTAAACAAAACTATTAATGAGCAGGGATTTAATTTACTATGTTTAACAGAAACCTGGATTAGAGCAAATGAGTATGTAGCACTAAATGAAACTAGCCCCACAGACACAACTATATACACTGTGTCATGAGATGGAGGCAAAGACAGAAGCAAGTGCAGGTTACGTAGTTTAATACCAAAAACAACAAGTCCAAAGGGTTCCCACTGGAACATCCAGATAGTAAGACATTACAATAATCTAGCCTAAAGGTGACGAAAGCATGAACAAATATTTCTGCATCATGTAGTGAAATTATATTTCTTATCTTAGCAATATTTCTGAGATGAAAGAAGGCTATCCTAGTAATATTATCTACATGAGCGTCAAATGAAAGACTGGAGTCAATCATCACACCAAGGTCTTTTACTGCAACACATGATGAAACAAAGTCCATCCAGAGTTACTGTGTAATCAGAAAGCATACTTCTATCTGCATGTGTTCCTAGTAGAAGTACTTCTGTCTGGTCAGAATTAAGTAAAAGGAAGTTAATAAACATCCAGTATCAAGTGTCCTTTACATATTCCTCAACTTTATGCCGCTGTTTTCTGTCATCTGGCTTTGCTGAAATATATACAACTGTGTATCATCAGCATAACAGTGGAAGCTAATTCCATGTATACAAATAATTTGACCCAGAGGTAGCATGTATAATGTAAAAAGCAGAGGGCCTAAAACAGAACCTTTTGGAAAACCAAATTTAACCTCGGAATGCATGAAGAAGTCACCATTTACATCTACAAACTGATAGCGATCGGTCAAATAAGATCTGAGCCAGGAGAGGGCTGTTCCCTTAACAACAACATTTTCTAGTCTATCAAGGAGAATAGTATGATCAATACTATCAAAAGCTACACTAAGGCCAAGTAGCACAAGCAAGGAAACACAACCTTGATTAGAGGCCAACAGTAGGTCATTTACTACTATAACCAGCACTGTCTCTATAATATGTGAGGCCTAAATCCTGACTGATACATTTCATGAATGTAATTCCTATGTAGGTACGCGCATAGCTGCTTAGAAAAACAACCTTTTCTAAGATCTTGGAGATAAAGGGGAGATTTGATATTGGCCTATAGCTGGACAATTGACAGGGGTCGAGGTCAGGTTTTTAAATCAGGGGTTTAATAACTGCTAGTTAAAATGCTTTAGGTACATAGCCACTGCTAAAGGGAAAAATTGATTATTTTTAGGAGTTCAATTCCTCCTGGACAAATATGTTTAAAGAAATATGTAGGTAAGGGATCAAGTATACAAGTTGATGATTTTGCTTATGAGATTAATGAAGTTAGTTCGGTCTCTCTAAGGGGAGTGAAACATTCTAATCGTTGATCAGATAATGCTATATTATCATCTACAGGGTTAGTTATAAAACTGTCTGGTTTTAAATTGATAGTCTGAATTTCACATCTAATATTTTTAACTTTACCAATGAAAAAAATCATGAAATCTTTGCTGCTACATAATAATTGTGATTGTGTGTCTGTTTATGTGGTGGTTTTATTCCTAGTTAATTTTGCTACTGTGCTGAATAGAAATCTAGAATTGTTTTTCTTTTCTTATATTAAGGTGGAGAGATAGACTTTTCTAGCATCACTAAGAGATTTTCTATAGTTCAGGAGGCTCTCCTTCCATGCTGTTTGAAATACTACCAATTTGGTTTGATGCCATTTACTTTCTAATTGTCGAGTGGTCTGTTTTAAGGTATGTGTTTGATTGTTATACCAGGGTGCTAGCTTTTTCTCTCTAATTATTTTTCTTTTGAGTGGAGCTAACTTATCTAGTGTGTAGCAGAGCATTGACTCTAAGCATTCAGTCACCTGATCGAGTTCTGTGGGATCGGACGGTGATCCAAATATAATTGATATCTCTGGGAGGTTGTTGATGGAACTCTGTGCAGAAGCTGATGGAACTCTGTGCAGAAGCTGACGTGAATGTACGTTTTACGCGGTAGCGTGGCGAGGTGCAAATTTTATGATCAATACACAATTTAAACGAGATGAGATAATGGTCTGAGACAATTTCAGACTGTGGATGTGTGACTATATTTTCTATATTTAACCTGTATATAAGTATCTGGTCAAGTGTGTGACCACCATTGTGAGTGGGTCCTATTACGTTCTGATTGATCCCTATTGAATCTAAAATGGACTCAACCGCTGTTCTCAGATTTTGGGTTTTCAAAATGAATATTAAAATCAACAATGATTAATGCTTTATCTAGAGAAACAACCAGATTTGAGATCAAATCTGCAAATTCACTAAGGAATTCAGTATATGGCCCTGGACGTCTGTAAATAATAATTAGTGGATTGACTTATTTTTTGTGGCTACATATGTTATACTGGTATAAAGAACTTCAAAAGAGTTGAATTTATGATTAGGTCTTTGTGTGACGCCTAGATTATGATTATAGATGAATGCAACACTTCCTCCTCTGCCAGTTAGATGAGGCTGATGTGTATAAATGTATCCAGCAGGACTGGCTTCATTTAGTGCTATGTACTTAACTCCACGTCTGTATGTGGGAGAGGTCCAGACACGATCTTTGTTGCGGGTGATCTGCTGCGTACCGTCTCGATCAGGCTGATGAAGTCCCTCTTCAGGATTTCCGTTTGCCGCAGTCTGATGTCGTTCACGCCCTTGTGCAGCACAACAGCTCTGATGTTCTCGTACTTCTTCAGGATTGTGGGTACCTGCGCAGTGACATGAAGAACACGAGCACCAGAGAAACACCTTTGGATGAGGTGAAACGGACGTTCCGAACAATGGAGTCTCCGATGATCACGGCATTTTGTCTCACGGTGAGGGGCGAAGTTCCTGCTGGAGATCTCAAAGACTGGGGCGGCAGAGGGGGAAAGGTCCTGGCCTGGTGCACCCAAGGGCCGTGGTGTGTGTCAGGAAGACAAGGTACTACGACATGTGTCAATGCCGACGTGACTGAGACCTGGGCTGGATACGTCTTAGGTGCATGGTCCCTGCACAGAGAAACACACGGCGTAGAGGTGCTGGGAGTGGTAGTACCATGCTGCATGCTTACCTTGGATTTGTAGGCGATAGCATAAGATGTTTCCAGCCCGGTTCTTCGCTCATACAGCTGGGCCTGCTTGTCGAGTAAGTCGCGGATCTGTTTCTCCATGGCCTCCCATTCCAACAGCACCATGTACAGAAAATTTCAGGCTTATGAGTTCATTGTTTAGGACCTATTCAACATGATTCAATTATGTAAAACACTTAGAGATATTATGCTCAAATAATGCTTTCATCATCCTCAGGTCAGTAGACATGCTGTTTTGTCTTAGACCTAAAGGCTGAAACACACCACAAAGGCATACTATTATGCTACTGACAAACACTGACAGAATAATTTTGAACAACTTTAAAAACCCAGAAGGCCACAAGGAAGTTAACCATTTTCGTGGTTTGACCATAACATCATACAGTATTTCTTTCAAAAGTTCTTTCAGATTTCAAGTACAAAATAAAAGTTGAGAGATACACAGAACGAAAGTTTTATAACTGTAACAGCTTAGCTGGAGTTCTTGGGCTGATTCCAGATTATCCTCCATCAAAAAAACCTACTTCTAAATAGGCTGTTTTCATGCATTTTTTTTTTCTTGAATGTGAGGGCTAATTACTTTAAAAAAGTGAAAATTTGACAAAAAGTTGGATTCATCATAAAACTTGCCTTTGGTGTTATCACTGACTAGACTAGATGAGACTAGGCTCAAAAGCCTTAATAAAAAATAAATAAAATAAAATAAATCCAGAAAGCCCATATGCATGGCTTCATCCACTGGACCGGATCTGGTACTCCCTCTTTTAGTGAAGTTAGTCTGCAGGCTGGTGACATTTTGAAAAATTAGAAACAAACCTCCGATAATAGCTGAACAACCCAGGCTGCTCTAATCACTGTGAGACTCCTTGATTATTCCCATGTCAAGCATAACTTTGAGCTCATACTGAGCCACATTTTTTTGTGTTCAGGTAACTGTTAACCACTATCACTAAAGCCACAGGAACTACTTCTCTCCAAGGTTTCAGGAGATTGAGATAGTATATCTAGAGTGCATCGCCTCAATCCGTTCACCTGACTCGCCATGTGACCTCAGAATAATTACTTTGCAAGTATTTTAGAGATTGATGTGGGTAATAAAATAGTACAGTACTTTATTTCCCAGTGCAAATTCCCATAGTTGCGTACCCCATCATACAGTCTGGACTGTCATTCTTGGGCCTGACGCGAATTGTCCTGTGTTAAGGTCCTTTCACACTGAGCGCGATTAAGCGATGCAAATGTTTCACACCATTATGCTCTTGAATTGAAAAAATAGATCTCTATGGAGCTATTCACACTGGGCGTGATCATTCGTGGCACGACAAAGTGACTTTTTTTTTTTTTTTACCAGTGTGTCGATATTTTTCCTGTCGCTCCAAGTCGAAACGGGCTGTCGAATTAGATTTGAGCTTTGAGATTTGATCCTGTGCCCGGAGCTGCTGCTGTTGCATAAAAGGTGACACTATAGCACAGAAAACTGTGTTGAAAACCAGTGTAAACACTGAAGAAAAGTATTCTGGAAGAGAGAAGAGAATGGATGTTGAGTTCTTGTTATCATTTGCCAAGTTTCCATCCATTTTTTGTACACTTCTGTTAGCAACAAAGTGAAAGTGCATTAAAAAAGTTAGAGATATTTACTGTCTCCCACCTGTATCCATCTACTTGGCCAATAAAATGGTGTGCGCATCAGTTACTTATGCATTAAAAAGTGGCATTTTCTCTCTCTCTTTCGTTCTCCCTCTCTCACACATACACACACAAGTGCGTGTACCATGGAGATATAAATAAACCGTCATCACATGCCATGGCATGAGGTAGCTGCCAAAAAGTATATTTCTTACTGAAATAATTCATATTTGTTTGCAAACTATTTTTTTCATAATGTTACAGTTGGAGAAATATACAAGTGTGTCCTGCCTACAGTCAAGCATGGTGGTGGGAGTGTCATGCTCTGGGGCTGCATGAGTGCTGCTGGCACTGGGGAGCTACAGTTTATTGAGGGAACCATGAATGCCAACATGTACTGTGACGTACTGAAGCAGAGCATGATCCCCTCACTTCAGAGACTGGACCGCAGGGCAGTATTCCAGCATGATAATGACCCCAAACACAACTCCAAGACGACCACTGCCTTGCTAAAGAAGCTGAGGGTGAAGGTGATGAACTGGCCAAGCATGTCTCCAGACCTAAACCCTATTGAGCATCTGTGGGGCATCCTCAAACGGAAGGTGGAGTCGACATCCATGATGTCATCATGGAGGAGTGGAAGCGGACTCTAGTGGCAACCTGTGAAGCTCTGGTGAACTCCATGCCCAAGAGGGTTAAGGCAGTGCTGGAAAATAATGGTGGCCACATAAAATATTGACACTTTGGGCCCAATTTAGACATTTTCACTTAGGGGTGTACTCACTTTTGTTGCCAGCAGTTTAGACATTAATGGCTCTGTGTTGAGTTATTTTGAGGGGACAGCAAATTTACACTGTTATACAAGCTGTACACTCACTATTTTTCATTGCAGCAAAGTGTCATTTCTTCAGTGTTGTCACATAACTAGATATAATCAAATATTTACAAAAATGTGAGGGGTATACTCACTTTTGTGAGATACTGTATGTGCCTTTCACTGACTACAAACCTCTCTTTAATCTCCATTGAATTGTCTCCATGTAGGCAGGAGCAGCATATGCACCCTCCATCAGAGGCTCAAATAGATAAGGCTCTGAGCAGACTGTTTGCACATTCTGGTGTAGAAACCTCATCACAAAACTACTCCATGACTCATTTCTATATTTGCTGTCATTGTACATTAATTGGAAAAATTTCTTTGTATGATTGTTCCTGTTAGTCAGATCATGCACTGCACCCTGGCTCTGTATACACACTCGTGACCCAACCCCTAAAGTACATTTTTCAAATATGCAAAGAGGATGGGGAACAGGGTACAATTATTCTTTACGACAATGGAAGAAATCTTCTAAACGTTTAAAAAGTTCCTTTTTTATATGGGCTGCAGTCTGTACACTGTAGTCTACATTAAAATATGCAGTGGAATATGCAAGAACCGACTAATCTCTGATATTTCAGGGATTAATTTGCATACAAAATTCCATGCACAGATAAAGAGAAAAAACTATGCTAATGTACTGTAAATGTCTTTTTGCAATATATTTAAAAAGTTGCAGTTTGTTTAAATAACATTTGTAGGGATTAAAGGAGATCTATTATAAACCTTTTTTACAAGATGTAATATAAATCTCAGGTGTCCTCAGAATGTGTCTGTGAAGGTTCAGCTCAAAATACCATACGGATCATTTATTATACTGTACTGTAAATGCCCCTTTTTGGGTGGAAGCAAAAACACGCTGTTTTCGAGTGTGTCTCTTTAAATGCAAAGGGGCTGCTGCTCCCTTCCCCCCTTTCCGGAAGAGAGCTGTGTGGCTCTGAAGCATGATACTACAGCAGATGTGACTTTACAGCTGGTGCTTCGGATACTAAAAGGATTTGCACAAAATGTACATAGTTTTCAAAAAAAACAATCACCTTACCCTATTGTGCATAATAAAGGTTTGGTTATGAATTATACCAGAGGTGCCCAAACTTTTTCCTATGAAGGGCCAAAAATCAAACTTGACTGTGGGCTGTGGGCCGAAAGTAAACGTTGCATTATACCAAACTGTATTATATTAAAATTAAAGTTGCCATGGTTCTCCTCATTTATGATTTCATAATGTTTACAAATAAATAACTAAATAGGAAACATTAGCCTGTGATCTGCTTAACTAATGCAGTTTTATTTTCAGAGTCTTATAGTTCAATGAAACTTATAGTATAATGAAAACATAGAAACAATCCCATTTATAGTACTTCAATGCCTAATACAACTATTCAAGCTATAAACAATAGAGTCATATTCCTGCAATGTCATTGACCTCTAATGAGATACATGAAACTGGTACTTATTTTTCAAAAGTTTTTTCCAAATTGGGCTGCAGATGACTTACTGACAAAGTCAGGATATTATGTAGGTGAGTTTCAGTTAGTTTGCTTCTCAGTTTACACTTGTTCAAGTTCATCAGACTGAAAGTCTGCTTACAGAGGTAGGTAATGCCAAACAGAGACAGCATCACTTGTGCCTGTTTGCACATCTTTGGGTACCTGTTTGCTGGGACACATTTGTAGAAGTCTGTCAAGGGAAGGGACCTGAACTTGTGTTTGAGTTCTGAATCACACTGAACCTCAATTAGTTCCATCTGAAGATCATCACTGACTGTGTCCACACTGATGGTGAAGGGTTGATCAAACAACTCAGTCAGTAGCATTGTGTCTGAAGTCCTCAAATGACTGTCAAACTCATGGATAAGATTGCTGAGAACAGCATCATACTCGGGTACCTTCTCTTTCATCATGCCTGCCTTTCTAAGACTGGGAAAATGGGCTAAATTTCCTAGATGTGGGGATGAGAGAGAGAGAGGAACAGTGTGAGATTGGGAGTGAAAGAAGAGAAAAGCAAGCATGTAAAAACAGAGGGAGGCAAATAGAATAAATAACTGACAAAACAAGGAAATTAATCCATGAAAATTTAAGATAATTTTGACACAAATTTTATCAGCTTGATTAACACAAAATACCAAAGCTGACACCACTGGATATAAATGCGAAGTAAATATAAGTATTAATAATAATAATAACTTGTGCCCTGTGATGGACTGGCACCCTGTCCAGGGTGGACCCCGCCCTCTGCCCGATGTTCCCTGGGATAGGCTCCAGGTTCCCTGCGACCCTGAAGAAGGAGTAAGCGGTAGAAGATGGATGGATGGATGGAATAATAATAACTGCATATAAAACTATTGTGAATATTATAATTGCGAATATTACCTGCGGAGAGATGTCTTCTGAGCAGCAGTAGTTTTTGTTTGAAGGCTCTGACATGATCAAAAAGCTGGGTGATAATCTTGTTTTTTCCCAGGAGCTGAACATTTAAAACATTGAGCAGCTCTGTGACATCTACCAGGGAAGCCAGGTCAGAAAGCCATTTCTTATTCGTGGGCACTTGAATACTACCAATCTTGCTTTCCTGAAAAGCTCTGATCTCATCATGCAGATCAAAAAATCTCCTGAGAATTTTTCCTTGGCTCAGTCATCTAACCTCCTGGTGGTACATCACCATATATCCATCTCATCCAACAGTAAATTGAACTGCTGGTGAGAGAGTGCCTTGGAGCGTATATCATTCACAATTTTGAAGACGTCACTCATCACATCCACAAGCCCGATGGATTTAGCACATAGCAGTTCTTGATCTAAAATACAGTGTTACTTAACTAATTTCCCCCCACATTCACTGATTTTCTGAGACACCAACGTAGCAAGGCCAGATTTCCTCCCTACTATTGCCGGGGCTCCATCAGTTGTAATGCCAGCCATATTCTCCCACTTTCGTTCATTCTTTTTCAACACTCTCTCAACAGCAAAAAAAATATCCTCTCCTTTAGTAGTACTCAATGCCAGCCAGCTCTTGTAACACTTCAAAATTTTCATTTACTCCACGCAGAAATAGCAACAGCTATGCGGAATCATGTATATCGGTGCTCTCGTCAGAAGCTATTGAAAAGGTAGAAAAGGCAGCTGCTTTTGCCTTGATTTGCTCACTGAAATCTTGGGCCATGTCCTCTATGCATCTGGTTACAGTATTCCTTGACAAGCTGATTTGCAAGAATATATGAATCTAAGAAGGGTACACTGCTTCTGCAGCCACTGCAAGGCATTCTTTGACGAACTCTCCAGTAGCGAAGGCTCTTCCACTTTTAGCATTTAGTGCAGAAATCTGATAGCTGGCCCATGTGGCACTTTCTTGAGCTGATGAAGGATGTAGCAGCGCACTCTGCTCAGATCGAAGTTTAGCAAGCAGCTCGTTAGCCTTCTGTTTTCGTGCCTCGCCGCTGTACTTTGAGAAATCTGAAGAATGTTTTATTTCATAATGACAACGGATATTGTACTCTTTCAAAACAGCAACTGACTGTTTGCAAACTAGACACACTGCCTTTGAATTGATTTCAGTAAATAAAAAATCATCTTGCCAAACTTTTTAAATTGCCTCTTGTCTGTGTGCCACTGCCTGGATCTCTCCATTATTACCTGCTTGTTGACTGTCACAAAGCACGCTGGCCTTGAAGTACTTTTATTCTCTACATTTAATTTCAATTTACATTTTTTGTAGCTCAAAAAATATATAATTTTTTAAATGTTAAGTTAAATTAGAAATGAAGATTAGCGTCAATGACCCCCCCCCCCCCCCCCCCCCCCCCTTTGGCCTTTGGGCCCTAGTTTGGGCATCTCTGAATTATACAGACAGTAAGCATTTTCAGGTTAAAAATAAAAATGACAACATAGTTCTGGTCTCCGCGAATACAATCAGAGACAATGTTAACTTTAGCTGCATTAGCCATGGAATCTGCTAACAAGCACATTCGGAAAGGCGATTTGCACACCTTCACAATATATAAAGTATGATACTTACAACTTCTGGATATAAAGCTGGATCATGAACAGTTGGTATTGATCCATGCTTGAGAATAAACTTTTCAGCAAATCCTGCTTTGTATTGACTCTCGTTCACAAAGCAGTCTGGTGTAAAATTATTCAAACAAACATATGAATTTAGCTATTTTGGGGGGCAGATTTCCTTCAAAAATAAAACTTCTCCATTGCATCTTCAGTGGCTCTGATGCCGGGAGTAAGACTCTTATGTTCATTCTTATAGCCAACAACAGAACACTTACAGAGCTTACAAAGCTGAGACATTCTTCTTATCACTGTAGCTGCTCCAGCGCGGAGAACATGGCGGATTGTGTGCAGCTCACTCAGGGGAGGATCTATGCTAATAGGACAGATTCCATCACAGTCATGGGCAGGACCTGTTCTAATGTGACATCACATTATAGAGAAAACTAAAATGACTCATTTTGAGACACTGTTTCATTTTGAGACACTGGGGAATATAAAAAAGGAGCGGTTGAATTTTTACCATTGTAGGGTGGTTGTGTGCACACACTTCTGAAACACATTTATGTTCAAACACCATGTAAAAGTGAATTTTGCATAATAGGTCCTCTTTAATTTGAATCCCATCAAACACCACAAAAAAAAAAAAAAAAAAAAACCATTTGGATTACTTTTAACCTTCAGGGGCTGTTTTAATATTTTACATTTCCTAAAAATATTGTGTTTAAATGTTAGAGATGTGGGCACCTAGAAATAATATTTTTGTGACCTCCCACTCTTTCTGGTGTAGCATAAAGTAATAGTATCCTATTATTTTAGTTTTTGTTAACACACTACAACTTTATACTGTAATGCTGTTACACCATTAAGTTGTATTGCTGTAATAAAGCACCTCAGAACAGCTTGTAACAGTTTACTAGGATCCATTGCTCTCTGCAGGATGGCACATGATCTGGAAAACCCACAGATATCCTGTAGTAAGGTACAGGCCAGTCAACACTACCGTAGCTCACCCAGTAACCAGTCTTCATCCAGTGACCCAGGGCCAGGTGGCAGCACAACATGGATCCAATGGCCAGGATATGATGGGTATGTCATACAAATATGAATGCATACTCACATACTACTTGTTATTACTTATTTTAAAGCTAAATACAGTGACTTATTCAGAGTATCTGACTTAAGTTTCTCATATGTGTGGTGCACTATAGACAATAATCATCTTTACATAAAAAATGGAAAAATTCTTTTTTTTTTTTTTTTTTAAAATCACTTAATATGTGGTGCATATTAAGTTAATATGTGAGTTTTAGGCTTGATTCATCCATTCTTCCATGTGCAACTGGAAGAACCTACAGCCCACAAGGAAAAAAAATTAGCATTCTGATTCTGTGGATTTTGTTTCACTCTACAGTCTGTTCTATTTTATGAAAGCTGTAAATCCAATATCTATTTTTGTAATATTCCATTTAAAAAAAAAAAATCTATAATGCTCTAAACAAAAGACACAAAGCAGCTTTACAAAAATCTGGCTGTATATTTTGTTATGGCACAGTCTCGGGTCAGGCCATAATATAAAGAGAAGGAAGTATCCATGCCCAGGGGTTCCCAGAACTCCACAGACAAGAGCCATCATAATAGGGTTCATTTACATAACATAAAGGGATAACATGTTAGGGAGGAAGAAAGATATAAACAAAAGCCATCTAACTTAAACTGTAGGGAGCTAAACCTAACCTATTTACAAACCAAATAAAAGAAAATACAGAAGCTTCTGTAACTCCTTAACTGATATAATAATATCAGAAAAATATTACAAAGAAAAGGTATTCCCTCTAATTTTATTTACAGTAACATACAAGATTTCTTAGCTTGTTTAGGAGTTTCAACTTCTTCCTACTGTCATGTATTCCTCGTAATGAAGGTAGGACGGATGCAAATGCATATAAGTGTTTAATGAGAGAGAGCCAGGCAGACAAATCCAAAACACCAGACAATAGCGAGGTCAAGAAACAGGCAAAGGGTCGAGCGATTGGCAAACAGGCCAATCCCCCCAAAGAGTCAAAATACACTCCCTCCTCTGGTGGTCCTGGCCCTCTGGGTAAAATGTGGCAGGTGAGACCACCTCGTGGGTCTCAGGTTCGAGCTCTGGGAAGGAGGTCGGCACATTGACCTCCGGCTGTAGCTCTGCAGGTGAGACCACCTCGTGGGTCTCAGGTTGGAGCTCTGAAGATGAGGTCGCCATGTTGACCTCTATCTGGAGATCGGCAGAGGAGACCACATAGTGGGTCTTAGGTGGGAGCTTGGGGAAGGAGGTCACCCAGTTTGCCCGCTCATAATAGGTGGTGAACGGCCTATAAGGCATTTCTGTGAGGCAGATCTCCTCCAACAGAGCCTCCAGGACGGCCCTGGATTCTGGACTACCGAATACCATCACGAATAGTCCCACAAACTGAGTTACATTCTCCAGTCCCCTGGATCCCATGGCTATTAGACGCTGCACCCACTGGTGGGCTGAGCCAAAAAACCGGGACAACATCAACCTTATCAAATGCTTCTCGCTGGGCTTGAAAAATAGATCTGGCAGCCAACAAGAAAATATTCAGGCTAGGCAAAAAAACCAATCATACCGATCTGGGGGATCTATGAAAGTCCACTGAGGAAACTGGATCAAATCCAAAGCTGGGATGGTTTGCTTGCTTTCCTTAGCGTGATGTCTCCTCCATCTTCCTGCTGCATCCATGGTGTGGCAAAGTATTTTGTCACGTATTCCTCATAATGAAGGTAGGATGGATGCAAATGCATATAAGTGTTTAATGAGAGAGAGACAGGCAGACAAATCCAAAACACGAGACAATAGCGAGGTCAAGAAACAGGGTCAGGCGATTGGCAAATGGGTCAACCCCCCGAGCCAAAATACACTCCCTCCCCTGGTGGTCCTGGCCCTCTGGGTAAATTGTCTTCACATGAACCAGGAGACTGAGCGGCATCCTCAGCTGAGCAGGAAGGCAGAGCGATGTCCTCATCAGAGCAGGAAAGCGGAGCATCGTCCTCCTTTGACTCTGCAGGCTGACATTGGTTGGCTGTGTCAGCCTTGGGCGACACAGCCAAGGCTGACTTGGGTGTGAGCAGAACTTGGTTGTCCATGTCAGCAGACTCAGGCGTGAGCATAAGTTGGTTGTCTGTGTCAACAGACTTGGGCATGAGCATAACTTGGTTGTCTGTGTCAGCAGACTTGGGCATGTGCATAACCTGGTTGTCTGTGTCAGCAAACTTGGGCATGAGCAGAACTTGGTTGGTCCTGACGTCAGCTTCAGGTGTGAGCAGAACCTGGTTGGTCGCGACGTTGGCTTCAGGCGTGAGCAGAACCTGGTTGGTCGTGACGTCGGCTTCAGGCATGAACAGAACCTGGTGGGTCGTGATGATGGCTTCAAGCGTGAGCAGAACCTGGTTGGTCGTGATGTCGGTTTCAGGCATGAGAAGATCTTGGTTGGTCGTGATGTTGGTTTCAGGCATGAGGAGATCTTGGTTGGTCGTATCAACAGATTCTGGCGTAAACATAACTTGATTGGTCGTGACGTCGGATTCAGATGTGAGCAGAACCTGGTTGGTCTTCCTGCTGCATCCATGGTGTGACGAAGTATTTTTTCATGTATTCCTCATAATGAAGGTAGGACGGATGCAAATGTAGATAAGAGTTTAATGAGAGAGAGACAGGCAGACAAATCCAAAACATGAGACAATAGCGAGGTCAAGAAACAGGCAAAGGTTCAGGTGATTGGCAAACAGGCTTAAACAGGGCAAGGCTAGACTCGAGAATGAGAAATGAGAATAAGATCAAGAACCATGAAACAAAACGAGGAGCAGGGTATAATCGCTTGGTAAAGTGGTAACACTAATACTTTGCAAAGACATTGTTAGAAAACAATCTCTTTATACTGTGGAGTGAGTGTGTGAAATTGGATGCAGGTGTGTGTGATTAGAATGAATGAGTGTTCTGGCAATTGCAGTCCATGGTGGCCTTGTTTGTAGGCTGCAGTGCAGGATGGGAAATGTAGTCATTGGTTTGCTATGATATGACACCTACACACACACTGGTCACAAGACAACAGGATCAGCCATAAGTTAGCAACATAATGTACCAGCTGAAGTATGGCCAGTTCTGGCCTGGCCTATTCTAAGCCAATGAAGTGGGATTCCAGAAGGCAATCGACACTGACACCAGTAGTGATGTGTTGAACGAATCATGCTTTTGAGACGTTTCTCAGGAAGTAACCAGTTGAGCCGGTTCACAAAATTGAACTGAATCGAATTTTAGGTCCTGGTTGATGACGCAAGACGCACAGCTGAAGTAGCATGCTCCGTAGCATGTCCAACTCAAAAAGAACCAAATTAGCAGGTTCAACTAACTGTCGAAGTTTGCAGAGGATTACAGAGGACCAGCTATGTGTTGTGATGTTAAAAACATTTATAAACCTACAAATCTTTGTTTCTTTGTTTTGAATTATTTAAAAATATTTGCAAACTAATGTCTTGAGAATTTGAAGTAGGCATTTTACTTGATGATGTTACTAATACAACTTTAATATATTTGTTTTCATTTGTGAACTTTTGATTATATTTTTCATTAGGCTTAACGGATGCTGTTATTGTGATGGACATTGATGGAAATCTGATTTTCTTCAACTTATGTATGTATGTATTATAGTTGCCTATGATGTGTGTATATATAGTGTGTCTACCATGAACCGGAGACCCAGTTTACGAACAGAAATTAACAAGTTGGAGGCTATACTAGGTGGTTTTTACGAGACCAGTTATTGAACCAAGAGACCTGTTTGAACGAAAAACCTACAGGCAGAGTTGAAAGTCAGCTTTTTGGTCATATCCGACTCAAAAAGAACCGTATGAACTAGTTCAACTAACTGTCAAAGTTAGTGACAAGTGAGTTGTGACACTATGCACATGCGTATGTACCACCGACAATAACAAACAAAACGCACTGGAAATATGCTTATGCTTAGTTTTATTAAATACATTTTTATTAAAAAATGGAAAACCTATTGAGAGATGTAAATGAATTTTACTATAGTTTATTGTGCATGCAGATTATTTTTTTAAGCTGTTAAATTTAAATTTATAAGACTGGTTTATTCTTTCTATATACTTTAGAGAGGGTTTGGAGGGTTACTTTAAAATGTATTCTGTTACAGTTACAAATTACTTCATAAAAATTATAAACAGTATCACAATATGAAAGTAATATAATCTGATTAATTTTGTATTACTTCAAGGTCACATATGTAAATAAACTCAAGAAAAAAGCAATATGATCTAAAATACTTTTATTTAGCGCTTAAAAACATGTTCAGTGTTTGAATACGTTTTACCAAAATAAAAAATGTAAAAAATAAATAAATAAATAAAAATTAAGATCACCATCCCTGATGCAGGCAATATTACATCACAAAAGCTAGGATGATTCTGGTTTTCCAAAAAGAGGACACCTTTTTTGCGTGTGTGTATGTGTGGGTTCGGGGGGTATCAGATACCAGAGTGTACCTTTTGCCATCATTTACACATTTGAATGGCTATGTATTGTGGAACAATGTGATAACATAAAATTAAAAATGACCTTATATGAACATGAGCATTGTTTCAGAAGAGCTGTCATTTGCTGCTTTTGTCAAGCAACTGTTTCATGCTGTACACAACAGAGCTTCGCCTCTGCACGTTTGCTGAGAGTAGGCTAATGGTTGAGAGGCAGGAATTTGGCCAGTAGTTGCTGCAAGCCTCTTATAATCGACCAATTAGTGTTCAATAAGGCAAAAATTACAAAGAGGGGTTAAAGCGATGCAAACAGGTGCACACATGATGCAGTATTAGACCATAAGCACATGATAATGAAACATAAGCTGAATCCCAGAAATTTTCTCAAGTTTAGAAATCCCGGCTGGACGCTTTTTTATATAGAGGACATTAAAAAAAAAAGTATTTCAGGGAACAATTTATGTTAATTTCTACCAAATTAATTTTGTGCAAAATTTATTTGCACATGCAACAAGGTTTGCTCACATGAGCTATGACTGGCAAGAGAGAACTATAATCAAACAGCTGTTGATATGAAAAAATGAAAAAATTGTAATCCTGATAGTATTCCCATTTTTTACAAAATTTAACTGTAATCTTATTACTTTGTTTTTTGACGTAACTGTAATGGATTACAGTTACCAGTTTTTTCTTTGTATCCTGATTAAGTAATGCCATTAAATGTATTCTGTTACTCCCCAAACCTGAATTTAGACACGTAGAACATATCCGCCTTTGTGCATCAATGTCTGTAATGTGTGCTGTAGGTGCAAAACTTTAATGTAGGAAGCTTGTCCAAGATCTCAATACTCAATATTGGTCAGTCGTATCTGACATGAAGGATCAGCGATTGAAACTGTAACCACAAACACATTAACTTCAGTGAATGAAAGGCAATAATCAGCAGTATGCGTTCACTTAAATTTCTTTATTTGAATGTTTCAATATGTCTTCACACATGAGTTTATTTGAAGGTTTCATTGATATAGCATGAAACTGAGTTGTTAGAAAAGAATTATGTAGTGGTGCCATTGCTTGATGACGTATGGACAGTATTTGGAACCAGTTCATTGGAAAAAAAAAACATCTGAAACAAATGAATCCGACTCTCCATCACTAAAGCAAAGTGCACCAAACTTCCTGTCTCAGAAAAGAGGGGAGTGCAATTCAATCATTCAGTCAGTTTACAAAAAATCACGACCCCCCCCAGAGACGCAATATCCCCACACCTAAAGAAACAAACTATGGTTATTATATTTATGCCCTGGACAACATATCTGCTTTAACATTTTTGGCTTCTTTTTTATTATGTATTTCAAGATTAAAATCTTAAACCATTAAGGACTACCTCATATATTTTGATTGTCATTTTACATTCGTAATAAAAATACCAAAGGTTTATGGTTTGTATTGACTACTACAGGCAACACACTATACCCTGCATAAAACTCAAAATGTTGTAAGGCTAGTAGT
Organism: Ictalurus punctatus; assembly: GCF_001660625.3. Taxonomy (NCBI): domain Eukaryota; kingdom Metazoa; phylum Chordata; class Actinopteri; order Siluriformes; family Ictaluridae; genus Ictalurus; species Ictalurus punctatus. Next base: position 8,846,809 of record NC_030418.2, on the reverse strand, counting down.
AACACTAAAGGTTCTTTTTGATTTGTGCTGTACACTACCTGATGTTAATTGTAATACAGCACCAGCTCCAGACACATGGGCTTCCACCTCCAGCTTAAATGGTTTGCTATAATCTGGAGCTACTAAAACAGGAGTAGAAATTAAAGAGAATTTAAAAGCATGTTTACATTAATCATCCTGTCCTTCCGGTCTTGTCCTTCTTAAGAATATCTGTTAAAGGAGAAACTACACTTGGGAAGTTTTTCCCTCAATAGTAACCAACCGTACCTAAAAATCATCTGAGGTCACGCATAGTATTTGACACAGTGAAATCAACAATAGCCTTCAATTTGGCCCACTATATTTCCCAAATAGGAAACCGTAGCTTTGCCAAGCATACACTTGGCAAGGTTAAAGGTAAGACAAGCTTTATGCAAGCGATCAAACTCTGCAAGCGATTCAAGCGTTTTTAAATGCTCACACCAATTTTGTGAGTAAATCACTATATTATCCAAGTAAGCCTCTCAATGGTGTATATTAGCTCTTTTTACCAGAAGCCAAAAATGGAATTTTTTCTGGGGGTGCCGATGTTCAGCATTGAATTTATTTGACATGTCACACTCCACAGTAGTGGTTAATGGCTTATATGAAAGTAGATACTCAGGGATTTATTTTTCTTTTTATGCAGCCAACTAGGGCTTGTTATAAAAAAAAAATTGAAAAAATGTTTGGGTTTTTGCACACAAGTGCATATCAGTAAATGTGTATCTTAAATGATGTAAATGATGATATCAATAATATTTCTGCTCTCTGAGATACCCCAAGTACTTGTCCATGAAAATCCAAAATTTTAAGGATTTATCTATTTAACTCCTACATCTAGGTATAAATGTCTCCAAGTGGCACAAAACCTCTCCCAATGGCATAAAGCCTCTAGAAATTACACAAAACCTTTAAAAATGGCACAAAATAGCAAATAACGTCTAAAAATAGCAAGCACTGCTAAAAAAAAATTTAAAAAAATGGCACAGACCACAAATAAAATAACAAATGGTAATAGCGTGAACCTCTTAGTTACAAAATGTGCAGTTTCACAAATAAAAAGTTTGAAACTTAATCATCTCATTTAGCTTTTATTGAAATCAGCACCAGAGCACTGTTAACACTGTCACATATGTTGCAGAGACTGTGGCTTTATCAAAAAAATAACTAGAACAGCTTGAGAGAAGTGTGCTGCTGGTGGCTTTCAAGCTGTAACCAAGGAGTGTGGACAGGAGAAAAGTGATGTATGGGATCATCATCCTTCTTAATATTGTGCCACCTGTCCTTTTCAGATTGAGCACTGGCTTACCTAATGAATCAAAAGGGTGAATCGAGTGCTGCCTCTTCTCTGGCTTCTCTGACGGAAAGGTAGTTGGAGCTGTTTTGCTGTGGAAAGCTCCTTGCCTCACACTTCAAAAGAAGTGTGAGGAGGATCAAGAGCATGTTCTTAATCTCTGCAACAATAAATGATCACAAATACAAAGTACAATAAGAGCCCAAAATCACCGTTAGAAAATGCTAAATTGGCTATTTGTTACAATGATTCTATAATATTTATATTTAGCTATCAAAGAGCCCATGTTGGTGCATTTGCTGTTGTTTATTGCTACATGAATTGCAAGACATAAGACATTTCCATGCCACATGTGAAAAATGTAGTGCCATGTCACGTGAAAAAAATGCAGTGCCATGCTACATGTGAAAAATTGCACTGCCATGGCATGTGTGAAAAAAATGTGCCGCCATGCCACATGGAAAAATACACTGTCTTTAGTGCTTAGGTTGTGCTGTCCAGTTTATCTCTCTACTAGTGTTATTGTGGAGAGGTGTGACTTGTTTGCCCAGCAAACCCCTCCCATTTCCTATTGACCTGTTCACCAGCATAACATAACTGTCACGATTTGTGACGTAACGGAGATATGACGGATGAAAACGCAGTTTGAACAGGTTTTATTTAGGAGAGACACAGGCAGGAAAATCCAAAACGTGATCCAAAATGTAATCCATAAACATGCAAGAGGTCAGGCGATCGGAAAACAGGCATACATGGGGCAAGGCAGGAATCAAGGTCGTGGTCACGGAAAACAGGTCGAGATACAAAACATTAAACATAAACTATGACTATGAACTGAGAGCGGAGAAACCAGCGTGAACTTAACAGAAGAATCTAAACATGAAACATGACATGGACAAGAACGATGACTGTGACTGTGACTAACTGTAGTAAGGAATCAATACTAAGGTTGTAATCTATCTAAACTACTCTAATATATCTTATCTATCTAATATTCTGCCCTGTATGCTGGGAGGCGCACGGTATATATACATACATAATCAGCCTCATAATGGCTGACGGCTGAGGGCAATTCAGACACACGTGAAACAACAACCAATGACAGAACAGGGAGGAAACATAACAGAAACATTACAAATGCACGTGTCGAAATGTCACGATTGTAAACAAGGGAAAAGAAGGTGCTCGCGCACCTGCTCGTGCACGCGCGCTCACATGCTCCACAGCACGCTGCTTAAAGGGGAACTCGTGACAACAACACTTCAGTCATAACACTTCACACACAGAAAGTCATCAGTGTCCTGACTATTCTTATAGTGTATAAGACTCCGCATAACTCTCGGGAAGTTGGCAGGAGCATTTTGTAAATCAAATGGCATCACAAAATATTGGAGACAGTGTAACAAATACAGAGATCTCAGCAGCAGCTGGAATTTGTCAATATACATTCAATAGATCAAGTGGCACTAAGAGGCAATGAGAACTCCAGGAACTATTGCTAGGTATTACTATAACATTTTATAACAAATAAGCAACTTCTTTTTGCATTTCTTTATGCATAGTGGGATTAACAAGATAATGGTGCTGCTTATGGAGGATGGCCCTGAACATCTATATCATGACAGAGTACATAAATTTGGGATAGACCACCTGAAAACAAGGTAACATGGTCAATTAACTTAATCAAATCACTCTGTTCTTCTCCAGAAAGGTGAGACAAATGTGATGCTAAGTTGCTCAAAATCTCAGAATTTGCCAATCATGGGCTTAAAAGCGAGATGTTGTGAAGAGTGAGACATTCAGTGTTTTCTCTGCACATATGGTTGTAGTATATTAATACTGCAAACCTGGATCTTTATCTGATTATGTGTAAATAACATAGTCGGGTTCACTCAAATTGCAACATGGAACTGAAATTTTGCGTCTTATTCTGAGCCTGCTACAGGAAGTACCATACATGTGCGCAAGTTCTGTGAAAAGGTTCATACATAGAATCCGGTACAGTCTCATCTTACAGTACAGTCTGTGCACATTCAACACCAGCAGTTTTAGGAGTCTTCATATAACACTTTAAGACTGGGGAGGCTTTGATTCTAGTGCAAGGCATGCAGCAATTAAATGATCTGCCACATGGCTGTGGCTCAGGTGGTAGAGTGGGTTGTCTATTAATCATAGGGTTGGCGGTTCAATTCCCAGCTAACGTGTCTCCACAAGCCGACACTGAACCCCATTGCTCCCGATGTCAGGCTCATGCCTTGCATGGCAGCTCTGCAGCCATTGGTGTGTGTGTGTGTGTGAATGGATGAATGAGAAACAGTGTAAAGCACGTGGTAGAACCACTAAGGTTAAAAAAAAAAAGCGCTATATAAGTTCAGACCATTTACCATTTTTATCATGACAGTAAAAACAGGCATGAAAACTATTAGAAGTGGAATGTTCTGAATCTGGATTTTAGAGGACATTTGGTTATTTTTAGAGTGAGAGCACACCACTAAAGGGATAGTTCACCCAAAAATGAAAATTCTGTCATCAATTACTCACCCTCATGAATTAATTTCCCTCATGGGAGATTTCTGTTCCTCCATTTACAGTCCAAGTAACCAAAACTTTCAAGCTCCAAAACAAATGCTTTGTGTGCTCCAAAAATGTCTTTATTCACAAAATATCTTCACTTCTGCATCGATATCTGACACATGTTCATGAGAGTTCATGCATACATGTTGTGTTAACATGAGAGCAGACAAAAAATGTCTGCGAGAGCGGACAAAAAAATGCAAGCCCTCCCCTATGTCGAAATGTGCAAATATCTTTCTTTAAAAAAATTGTTCTATGTTTTATAAGTTTATGTACAGCATCCCCTTTTCTCTGCTGTAAACAGTGCAGCACTTCCAGGTCTCCTTGTATCTTGAGAACACTGTGAGCAGGAAACGAGAGTACCCACCTATGGGAGATAGGAGACAGACATGGGGAGATGAAGGGGGAGGGAAAGCACAGGTTTGGGGACTCGGTTTCAGAGGAATTGGCCCCTGTTTATGGGGAGCGGGCATGAGGAAAGGGTGGGGAAGTGGGGAAGAGGCACAAGAGCAAGAGAGCTTCTGCGTAATGCAAATGGGTGGCTTGCAGAAGGCCAGTGACCATAAGTGCTGATTGTGCTGTTTTGGGGTGCGACCGACCCATTGCAACCAGATATTCCAGCATGTTGTCAAACCAGTAGCTGCTGGGCTGCGAGTTGAGCTTCGCTGGTCAGGATCTTCATATTTTTTGTTCTTGTGAAAGAATAAATCAGCATACCTGGAACCAATGTCTTTCTCATTCATGCATTGCAGAGCAGAAAGACAGTTTGCAGTCTTCTATATTTTATTATTCTGAGAGTTCAGCCTATTTTTGGTTTCGTTTTGGTTTCAGCAGGAGATGATAGAAAAGATCTTCCTGGAGTGTACATATCCTGGAAAAAATGCCTAAAACCTCTTCCCACTGGATATAAAGATGCAATATGATATTTCTGCCTGTCATTTTATAGAAGGTAAAATATGATGTAATCTTTCTGGACACATGTACACACAGTCTATATCGCTGACATTGCTGATAGTTACATTACCCCACATCACATGAAGCTACTGTAGTCCAGTCTGAATAGGCTGATGTTTTCTATACTTATGCCATGTTATAATTATATTACTGGTGTTTCTGCCATAATAAGTCGGTCTTGGTATATTCTGATTAACCCATATGGTTTCTAATATAATGTGTCTAGTGGATTATCAAAATGAATTATAAGTCTCCAATGGTTACAGCTTTTTCTACTGAAGAAATTTCTACTATAGAAATTCATAATACTATACTAATTTGTATACACTAATACTAATTAGTGAAAATGTTAATTGTGTTTATAAAAGAAGTTAAATTTATATACAAATTTCTTGGTAATGCCTAGAGCATTGTTACAAGTATTTGTAAATGTGCACAGCACATTTCAGTAACGACACAGGCCAAAGCATATTGCAGCACTGTACATCACCTTCACCAATTTGTACACCTCCGCAATGTTTTGGAGATGTCAGCACCCTGTCTCCTAGTATATAGATAATTATATTGACTGAAGCCTCTAAAGATCTAGCTAATTTCATGTTTCATAGGTCACCTACAAGGGAACACTCTCAATAGGCTTCTCAGTGGGTGCCTTACTGAGTGAAGCAAACCTGTTGTATATACAAATCAAAGAGAATTTTTGCTCCCATGGATGAGCCTTCGCATTGCCACAGAGTTTTCACCCATCCAATACTTTATGAAGGATTTCTGCCTCTGTCTAAGGCACTCAGAACTTTATCTGAATTTACACTCCTCTCATTATCACATATCAATTCAATTCAATTTTATTTGTATAGCGCTTTTTACAATGGACATTGTCTCAAAGCAGCTTTACAGAAACATGTAAACACAGGATACAGATTTTAAGTGTGTGACTTTATCCCTATTGAGCAAGCTGGTGGCAACGGGGGCAAGGAAAAACTTCCTAAGATGATATTAGGAAGAAACCTTGAGAGGAACCAGACTCAGAAGGGAACCCATCCTCATCTGGGTAACAACAGATAGTGTGAAAGTAAAAAAAGTTCATTATGGTTTTTACATGATGTCTTTGTTGAGCTAGTCCACTGTTCACTAAAGGAGACCTGAGTACAAAATTGTATGTGGTAACTGCAGTCCCAAGGCCATAGTAGCAACTGTGGTCCCAGCAAGCACAGCAAGAATGTCCATGTGGAATTGAGGTCCAAAACCATTTCATGGTACTTTCACGGTACCATCCTAAGCAATCTCCAGGCTGTAGCCTCCAGTTCATGAGAGCTCCATCCAGAGGTAGGGCATCCAGATGGATCAGGCAGGTCCGGAGAGCAGAAAGGGTCAGGATCACTGGCATTTTCCTAAAATCATGTGTGGTTCGACAGAAGGAGAGAGGGAGAGGGAGGTAAAGAGAGGGAGAGATCATTAGGTATGCTTACTATCCCGTGATGGATAAGAATGTGTACTTTGCATAAAAGAAAGTCTATTCTTGGTAAGCTTGAGTAAACAAATATGTTTTCAGCCTAGACTTAAACACAGGTACTATGGCGTGAGACTGTTTAGTGCTTTATAGATTAATAATAGTATTTTATAATCAATGAGAAATTTCACTGGGAGCCAATGCAGTGTGGATAAGATAGTGGGATGTGGTCATATTTTCTGGTCACTAGTCCTCAAACATTTAGATGCACACCTCTAATGCTGTAATCTTTTCTGTCAGAAAGGCTACTAGTCTCATAAGTAAAACTGTTAGTAATGAAAGAAGAAGATCTAAACATTTTGCACTAAACACTAAGATAAGCTTTGGCCATATAAAAAAAATAAATAAATGTTTTGTTTTATTGTATAAGTGAGATCCTCAATATTTCTAAAATCAGCCTCAGGAGAAGATCTCTGAAGAACAATATTTTGTGTGAATTAAATTAGATATACCCTGCTAAAATCACATGAACAAAATCTCAAACTACATTGAATTCAATCTGAATCTCCAGTAAGAAGGATTAATGGGCATTAACCTTGCTGAGTGTGTACTTCCTTCAGGTGTCATTCACCTATACTGCACGAGCAATCATCTGATCCTCCTGCCCAAGACATAGGAGGTGATGAAAGCTTGAAAGAGAAACAACCAATGTTGGAGAGGGCACGCTCTGCAGGTACGATGCAATTCAAGACTGAATCTCAAATAGCTCTCTGTTTGGCCATACTCCGTATGTATGGTATAATATGGAAATTGTTTCAGTAACAAAATTTATATAAATATAACACCAAAGAGCCAGTAACCACTGTAGCCATTCTTCTAGAACTGAGAGCTAATACTGATGATACTGTATATAGATAGTTGTTATGGACATAATTTATTAAAAGCGTTTGTTCTCCATCTATTCTATCGTAGATATTATGTGAGTATATCTTAGAGTTTTTGTGTTCTTCCCCATCCAGAGGCCAAGTGGCACACTCCTTCAACAAAGATACTCAACTCTCTGAATGAGAGAGGCAAAGACTCGCCTAACAAACTGGCCCGGGTGAGTTTCCTTCTGACTTTAACTACTTGCACTTTCTGTGCAGCTAAGGATGTAGAAATACCCTTGCCCTGATTGTTACAGCATTTTTACAATCACTTTTAAAACATTTGGCAGACAAACTTATCCAGGGCAACTTACGGAAATGCTTTGAATACTCTATGAATAAATACATCCTCATACTGTTTCACTAGATCAGGGACTAAGAGTACTGTTAGTCTAGTATGAAATTAATATGAAAAGACATGGATTTTTTTAAAATAACAAAGTACTTTTTGAACAGGTATGTTTTTAGACATTTAAAAACAGGCAGTGAGTCAGCTATTCAGACATCTAGGGGAAGTTAATTCCACCAACTTAGGTGTCAGGAAAGCAAACAGCCTTGCAGATTTGATTCATTCCAACAAGGTATGGATAGGTCCTGCTTGCTCCCTCTATATTGTGTTTGTTTTTAAGTGTTTTTTATTTTATTTTTTACATGACATCTTTGTTACTCCTGTGATCACACATTACATACAGTCATGTGAAAAAATAAGTACACCCCATGGAAATGGTTGTTTTATTAATATATAAAGTGCATATTATTAAAAGTGATACACTCTATCAAATGACACAAAAAATTGACAGATCGGTCACATGGGAAAAAGTAACTACACCCCTACATTTATCACACCCTCAAATAGATAAATACATAATTCCACTGAAAGGAAAATCATTTACAAGTGGAGTAGATTTCAAATGACTGCCAAATTGTCCAGAACTGGCCCAGAAAATTCAGCCCAACAGCAGACCATCTGATGCAAAAAGAAGTCTCCATGGACCCCAAAATTTCAACACAAGATCTGCTAGTATAGGTTTAAATGTCTGCATACCATCTTAAGGCTGCTTTATCCTGCTGTGTTAACATGTATGTGCACTGTGACGCAGAGAGGGGAGTCCAACGAACTAAGAACACATTGTGTGTATCTTTGGTGTTGGGTGAACTGTGTCGGGAGTACTGATTGGTTGGCTGGGAGGAGGGTCTGAAATGTGTCCGTGGAGACAGTTTGATGAGACATCGTTACATTTATTATGTGGGTTTAATCAGTTATAAATTGTAAATTGTTATTATAAATTATAAATACAAAGAGCACTAAAAATACAAAACATGTGCTGTAAACTGTAAACTATTTGATAGAGGACCAGCAATAGGTATATCTGTATCAGCAATATGTTTAGTGTTCCATAAAGTGTCTGATGCAGCTTTATAAAAGTAGTGTACAATGTTTTTGAGTCATGCTGGGGAAGGTGTTTGACAGCTGTGCACTGGGAGACAGCAGGGTGTTGAGGAAGAATGGTCTGCACTTATATAGCAAGAAACTGTTGCAGAGTTTGCTGGTGTTAGCATGGATGCTCCTGTACGTTCTTCATTCTTCAGCCTCTGCAGGAAATGGAGGCACTGCTGGACCTTCTTGGCTAGGCAGGTTGTGGTGAGAGTCCAGGAGAGGTCATCTGCCATGTGCACACCAAGAAACTTGGAGCTTTTGACTCTCTTCACAGTTGTACTGTTGATGTTCAGTGGTGAGTGCTCTACTCAGGTGCTCCTGCAGTTGACAATCATTTCTTTAGTCTTAGCAACATTAAGAGATAAATTATTGTCTCTACACCATTCTGCGAACTAGTTCACCTCCTCCCTTATGCTGACTCATCAATGTTGCTGATGAGGCTCACAACTGTAGTGTCATCAGCAAACCTGATGATGTGATTTGATCTGTACTGTACTTTGTTGCACTGTCATGAGTCAGCAAGGTAACAACTCTGGGGAGCACCGGTGTTCAGTGTCATGGAACTGGAGGTGGAGGTGCTGATCTTGATGGGCTGGGGTCTCCCAGCTAAAAAGTCCTGGATCCAGTTGCAAAGTGAGGTTGTTTTCAGTTGTTGTAGGACGATTGTGTTGAACTGTGCTGAACTGAAGTCTATGAATAGCATCTTTACATAGTTGTCCAGATGGGTCAGAGAAAGGTGAATGGTAACTGATATGGTGTCCTCTTTTGAGCGGTTGTGGTGTAAAGACTGCTTTATATGTATTTCATGACTAGCTGCTCAAAGCACTTCATGATGATAGGTGTGAGTGCAACGGGTTGGTAGTCATTCAGGCAGGACACAGATCATTTCTTCCGCACAGGGATGATGGTGGTCATCTTGAAGTACATAGGGAAGACTGCTTGGCTAAGGAAAATGTTGAAAATGTCTGTGAGGACATCTGCAATGTGACCATCACGTTACCATCAAGAGCACCCGGCCAAGTATGTTGTCAGAACCTATAGCTTTTTCTGGATTAACTCTGGACAGAGTCTTCCTGAGTTTTCTACTGTAGACAGATAAAGTGCTTGGTCAGTTGGAGTTGGGGTTGTCTTTCCCACTGGCATGTTGTTCTGTGCTTTGAACTGTGAGTAGAAATCATTCAGTCCATAAAGGAGCAAGATCACAGATCACTGTCACTATCACAGAGAAGTGATGAAGTCTATTTGTAGTCTGTGATGTAACATATAGCTTCTGTCCTTGGTGTTTAGAAATTGATCATGGATTATTTCTGCATATCTGTGTAGAGGGCCCTCAGAGCAGGTTCTTACCTGATTCAGGATCGGTCTGGTATTTTTCTGAAGTTGTCTGAATGCTGGGATTGGCATACAAGAGATTTGGTCCAAGCAGGTGAGATGGGGGAAGGGTGCGAATATTTGCGTAAACAAGGCCTAAAGTGTTTGTTCCACGGGTTGTAAAATCAACATGCTGGTGGAATTTTACCAGCACTGATTTCAGGTTTGCATAGTAAAGTCCCTGGAGACAATGAAAAATCTTTCAGGGTGTGCTCTCTGTAAGTTACTGATAGCCCATTAGAGTTCACTGAGGGCTTTTCTAGCGTTAGTGCCAGATGGAATGTACATCGTGACAATAAGCATGGCAGTACACCATGTTAGGTTTAAATCCTCTAGAAACAGATTCGCAGTTAAATAACATTACTCTGTTCCAATTCACATCCTTCAAAGCATGTTTTGTTTACTCTCACAATCCTCCAAACACACCCAAAGTCTCCATAAAATATATGAGACAGCAGTGTATCCTACAAAAACGTAACATGTGAAAACAACTCGGAGAGTAAGCTGAACTAACCAACAAAATTACCAAGACAAAAAGCTCCAGTAAGAGAAAAGGCCCCTACCGACTTCAAGTCTGATAAACACTGTGCACACAATAACAAATATAATGTCCTTAACTTTTAAAGACTTGTAACAAATAATATAACAGTGTAGCACGTAAAGCAGAGGAGATAACACTAATAAAATTAAATAAACAGAAACTCTATCCCAGTCAGAGCATCAAAACAGAGAAGCACATTAATACTGAAGTAAATTTAAGAGGAATGAGTCCACAAAATCTAGGCGAAGTAATGCACCGACAATATCTTCAATAAAAATCCGAATTCTGTAGAGCTGGAAGGCTGAGTGCAAAAAATAAAAATAATAGAAGAGCGAAAAAGACGCCGCTGTGTAGGTGATGCAGTTCAACCTGATATCAAGAGTTTAACATAGTCTCCTGCTTCCTCCGCTGAAATAAAGTTCTTCTGAACACCATTATATGTAATGCAAAGCTGAGCTGGGTGAAGTATTCCATAGCGAGCGCCCTCAATACCACGAAGTTGATGCCGAATCTCGTTAAATGCGGCTCGGGCCCGGGCTGTCTTGGCTGTGTAGTCAGGGAAAACAGAGATGGTCAAATCCCTCACTTTAATCCGCTGGATCTCTCTTGCACGGCGTAAAATGTCAACACAGTCACTGTGATGGTAGAATCTGCACACAATAGCTCGTGGTCGTTCACCAGGCTTGGGCTTCAGCTAAAGGAGCCGGTGGGACCGGTCCAAAACCGGCTCCTTCTCCTGACCAAATACTTCTTTTAACAAGGCCGTTACAGCAGCAGTTGTACAGGTGTCAGCGCCCTCTGGAACTCCGACTATCCTAACGTTATTGCGCCGTGACCTCGACTCCAAATCCTCACATTTATTCTCTAATTGAATCACAGTTGCAGTGAGAGACTCGATAGTAGTCTTCATATGAACTATGTCATCGGTGCAACCAGAGAGCGCGTGCCCCATTTCCCCAACAGTACCTTTCAGTGTTGATATGGTAGCCTCGGTAGCAACTTTATCATTAGCCAGCTGTGTTTTCACGGCCTGCAGGTCAAGCTGGATAGTAGACAGCGCACCCCTGAGAGTCTCTGGGAGCTTCTGGAGCTCCTTTTTAAAAATATTGGTGATGTCCTTCCTCATTAAAGCCAGCAGCTCAAGCCTGAGTGCGGCGAAGTCAGGGTCACCGCTTGGCGACGTGGGTTCGGGGGGAGAAGGGTGCACGCTCATGGTGTGCACACTTGGCCTCAGTCGTGTCTGAATGCTACCACGGGTTTTCGTGATCTTTCCAGACATTTTAACTTGCCACAAAGTTAAAAGTACAAATAGGGAAACGGAGTAGAATAAGTCAAAATATATTGTATGACTGAAAAGCGCAAATTAATTACAATTTTAATTGAAATCAGCAGGAGCCTCCATCTTCGCGTCCTACTCCATCGAATTCCGAATTTTTTCCTTTTTATTTAATTGCGAATCTGTTTTTAGAGGATTTAAACCTAACATGGTGAACAAATTATATTATAGAATTCAGGCAATTTTACTGGGGTTATCTCATACAGTGTAGTAAGTATTAATCTGGAAAGACCTTTGTAATATTACAGTCTAAAACTGAATTTAAAGAGAAGCAAATCAGTAAATGAATCACATGTAAATGAATCACATGAAAATGAATCACATGAAAATGAATCATACGTAAAGGAATCACATGTAAATAAGCATGGCAGTAAACTCACTGGGGCGGTAGTATGGCCAGCACTTCACAGTCATAAACTCCACCAGCCCAACTAGCTGAATGGCTGCATCCAGAAAGCTGTCGTTGAGCCATGTTTCCATAAGTACAAAAACACACCAGTCCCTGAGTTCACACCGGATAGTTAGCTGTAGTCGGAGGAAGTCCAGTTTATTGTTGAGGGAACGATGTTAGAGCCAGATGCCTAGGGTTAGCCTTTAGTTAGCTCACTTATTGCACTTCTGCTTACTGGTTGACCCTGGTTCACGATGCAGCCCAAGGTCATGTAGCTCTTCCTAAAGTCCATCATTTATTTCTCCTGAGCTTTGGTTTCCAATGTTCAGGAGAAGTTGGAGATGACAGACATGTTCACCAGTGTTTCTGATGCACATCCCTGGTAAAAGTTTTCCAGCTGGTGTGGACTAGTGGTCGACTGATATGGGTTGTTTAATTGCAGATGAATATATCTAGAAAGCAGTGTGGCCTTTTGGCCAATATGAGGCTGATATAACACAAATTTATTTAGACTAAATTAGACATACAGAAAATTAGATTAGAGGGGAATCACCAGATTTGTTTGAGTTGACAGAAAGTCTATAGTAATTCAAATAATCATTCTTTACAACTGTGGTGAGCAGAAAAGCATCTCAGAATCCGTAGCACATCAAACCTTGAGGTGTAAGGGCAGAAGAAGACAACAGCAGAAGACCACATCAAGTTCCATTTATGTCAGCCAAGAACAGAACGCTGAGCCTATCATGGGCACAGACTCACTGAAACTGAACAGTTGAAGACTGGAAAAAGACCAGGTGATTTTTTTCTAATCTTCTACTGTTGTTGCCCATCCACCTCAAGGTTGATGCTTTGTGCTTGCTGAGCACACCCACAGAACTGTCACTCACTCATTGTTTTTTGTTTTTCCACACCATTCTGTGTAAACTCTAGAGACTTGTCTGTGAAATTCCCAGGTGATCAGCAGTTTCTGAAATACTCACACCAGCCCATCTGGTACCAACAACCATGCCACGATCAAAGTCACAGAGATCACACTTTTTTTTTTTCATTCTGATGTTTGATGTGAACATTACCTGAAGCTCATGACCTGTATTTGCATGATTTTTTTGTATTGTGCTGCTGCCATATGATTGGCTGATTAGATAACTTATTGAATGTGCAGCTATACAGGTGTTCCTAATAAAGTGGATGTTGAGTGTATTTAAACACCTCTTGACTAGTAGATTAAGATGAAGTCCAAATGTAACATTTTAAGGTCCTTAATTAAGAGCATCATTAAAAAATGTTAAATTCACTCATTTTGACAGATAATAATATCTAAAGCGACTTACAATTATACTCAGATTTTGAGAAATGGCAGCATGGCAGTGCTGTAATTTGAACTTTCCCTGTCCGTGAGCCTTAAGTGGAGAACCACCAACATTCATACACTTTCTTTTTATATATGGAAATGGATATGCAGACTACTGGAAATTGCCTGCCTGTTATGGTCATTTATTATCACAAATAAATATATCTATGTATATTTGTACATGTGTTTACCAGGGCAGAGATAAGACCTCCAGCCACTCAAGCATCACGCTGTCAAGCAGTGCCTCTAGCAGTAATAGTGATGAGAAACACTTTGGTTCAGGTGACCTGATGGACCCAGAGTTGTTGGGTCTCACCTACATCAAAGGAGCTTCGACTGACAGTGGCATAGATACAACACACTGCTGTGCACAAGTTCCACTCACAGGGGATACCCTTGCTGCCATGGAACACCTGGTGCTGCAACACCAGGCAGCAGAGGACCAGGGACACACTTGGACTCAGGAGCATCCAGAGAACAGAGACAAGAAACCTGTACAGCTGTACCTGCCTCAGAGTTATACCATGACCAGACAAACAGGCATTAACAGCGGCATGAGAGAGTTGAGAGAGATCTCATCACACTCAAGGTGAGAGAGACATTAATTAGATTTTATTCCATATAGCTATGTTTATATTTGCATATGATTAATAAATGTACATAAATGTAAATGTACAATGCCCTCCACTAATATTGGCACGCTTGGTAAATATGAGCAAAGAAGGCTGTGAAAAATTGTCTTTACCTTTTGATCTTTAGTTCATACAATTCACAAAAATACTCTGCTCTCATGGATATCAAACAAATACAAACACAACACAGGTTTATAAAAAAAAAATCTTTATTAAATATAGGTGTGCAACAATTATTGGCACCTCAATGAATTCATATGAGAAAAATATATTTGTAGTATATTCCCATTGATATTTTTTTTAAAAATTGTACACCTGGTTGACTAGGAACAGGAAACTTTTCAACCATGACTTCCTGTTTCACACGGGTATAAATATGAGATAACATAGGTCAAATTCCCTTATTCATTCATAACAATGAGTAAGACCAAGGAATATAGCTATTATGTGCTGCAAAAGGTTGTTGAGCTTCACAAAATGGGAAGTGACTATAAGAATATAGCAAAAGCATTTAAATGCCCATTTACACCATCAGGACAATAATTCCAGTCAACTGAAAATGTTGTTTATCAACCTGGATGTGTGTCTATATTGTTTCAACGCACTGTGAAGAGGATGGTTTTAGTGGCCACAAAATCTCCAAGGATTACAGGTGGAGAATTGCAGGAATTAGTTGCCTCTTTGGGGTCAGAAAATCTCCAAAACTACAATCCGAAGTCACCTACATCACCACAAATTGTTTAGAAGGATTTCAAGAAAAAAAGCATCTACTCTCATCCAAAAACAAACTGTGATGTGTAAAAGCATCTTCAGTTTGCCAGACACTACTGGAACTTCAAATGGAATTGGGTTCTATGGTCAAATGCAACCAAAATAGAGCTTTTTGGCAATAAACACCAGAGTTGATTTTGGTACACCCAGAGAGATAGCCATATGGAAAAGAACCTCATGCCCATGGTTAAATATGGTGGTTGCTCTTTAATGTTTTGGGGCTGTTTTTCTGCCAGAGGACCTGGACATTTTGTTAGGATACATGGCCTCATGGACTCTATCAAATGTCAACAAATATTATATGAAAACCTGACTGCCTCTGCCTTAAAGCTTAAAATTGGCCATATTTGGATCTTCCAGCAGGACAATGATTCAAATCATACATAACAAATCAACACAAAAATGGTTTACTGACCACAAAATCAAGGTCCTGCCATGGCCAACCCAGTCCCCTGACTTGAAACCCATAGAAAACATGTGGGGTGAACTGAAGAGGAGAGTCCACCAGCATGGGCTTCACAGTTTGAAGGATCTGGAGAGATGCTGTATGGAGGTATGGTCTCAGACGCCTTGTCATGTATTCTCCAACCTCATGTGATTTTTTTTTTTTTATTTTAACAAAAGATCAAAAGGTTAAACAAAAAGACAATTTTTCACAGCCTTCTTTGCTCATATTTACCAAGGGTGCCAATATTAGTGGAGGGCACTGTACATGGCTAAATCAAAGTGATTAATCACTTTCCTTACAGCAAATTAAAAAATATTTGTGTCGCATTGTCTTTGAGAAGCATAATATTGTGAGGCTTACCTTGGGCGACTATGGTGTTCTCCCTAGACTTTTTCTAAGGAATATGTTTAAACTTAAATGTTCATTCAGAATGCACTGTTTAATAACGTACTTACAATTTAGATTTTCTTCAGAATTATCCTTCTGGGAAACACCTAACATAATAAATTACAGCAAAACCTCCTTCCCCAACCCTTCAGTTGAAGGTTTGTGTTTATATCCCAGGGGAGCTGACTAAATAAGTTCAGAATATTTGGCAGTATTTTTGGTGTATCATATATGAGGCATGTTTCTGTCAGACAAAACACAGTGAATCTATGATTTATAATTATTTAATGTACTATGATCACTTTGAATTCAATCGATTTGTTATTTAATAAAAATAAAAAGTAATTTAAAAATGTCGGGATCAGATTATACTAGCTTTTTCAATGATAATTTTCTTTATTTTAACCATTAATTTTAATCTTAATTTTAATTAACCATTTAATGTTACCTTCCTGCTCCCATCAGCATCCTACCATTCTGAAAACTATAAGCTCCTGCTCCAGCTGTATTGGTAACTATTGGCTGACTAAGATGAAAGTCAAAATCAATATTTACTGTAAAAAGCACACAAAAAAAATAAAAGTCTGTTCTATTTTGTTCTTGGGAAATTAAATAGTCAGTTCAGTTTGCAGTATTTCTGACACAGACCTATGACTGATTTTTCTCTTTGACCTTGCTGTGTTTATGACTTTGTACCTGAAGTTGCAGATGCATTTTAGGCTCCATTTTGCCTTGTGTACTTTACAGACAGCTGTACTTGGTGGAGGAAATGTGCCATATCCAGGAAGGAGAAAGAGAAAGAGAGGAGGGGTGCAGGGACCAGTCAGACATGACAAAGGAGTACCTAAAGGTTATGCATTCAGACAGTCTGCCTGGAGAAGAGGTCTGCAGGAAGGTAAACTGAATTGCACAGCAGCCTTTTTCTTAATGTGAAATACTATTGGACTCTATGATATACTTCAGACCTGATGTAGAAAATTCTGTGAATTTAATTATTTGCAATCAGTGACCATATTCATTTTCTGTTTCATTATTATTAAGACCAGTCCTTTTTCACATAAAGATACTGAAAACCTTATTACTATTATTTATTTCAAATGAATACATACCATAAGAGAATAGTTTGATCTAGTGTGATCAATGAATTATAGTTTTAAGGTATTTAAAACAAAAAGTCTCAGTATCTGAATCTCAAACAACAGCTACATCCGCTCAAAAATTCATAATGCTAGTGGGATTGTCAAGCATTTACATGCCAACCTGTGACATCTAACATGCTACTGACAGCAAGGTGCACAGGTCTATTTGTACCTTTAGTAGCATAAAGAGAGATTATACTTATTAAGTTCAACTCTGTGTTTTTCCCCTTACAACCGTGCTTTCCTTAACTGAAATGATATCATGATATCATGACCCTGTACACTAAAGCTCCACTTAATAGAGAATTACTAAACCAGCCGTCTGTGCGTGTCTGCTTCAGTAATATTGTAAACAAAGGAAATGGTCTACAGAGATGTTGTTCAAGCCAAACTAATTCAGTTCAGATGAACTGTTTACTGTGTTTAATCTGAACCAGATTTAAGTTCCTGCAAGTGACAGTTAGTGTGTAATAAGTGTAAAATTATATCACTGCTATCCTAAAACCAAGGATGGAAATAAGTGCAATTGAAGTTAAATTTATGTTTTAACTTTATTAATTAAAGCTGCAGTATCAAACTTTTTTGGTTAAAAATGAACAAAAATCGATTATTGAGCAAGTACATAAAAAAATCAGTGTTCAAAACTCTCTCCTTACCTTACTCCAATTCACAATGGTAAGCTTAAAATAATGATTTATAATTTGAACTGTTGGTTGGATTTTGAGGGAAATCTCAGTTTGACGTCATTTGTCTTTGTCTGGTTACATCATGTCTGTAAGCAGAAATTAGATGACCTGGCTACTATTTTGTGTGTAGGGGTGCTATGGACGGGGGAGTGTTTGTAGCTTGTTCCTACTACATTTCCTTAGAATTTAAACTTGTCATCTAGATGGCTGCTTTTAAACTGGATAGTTCTAAATGGCAATCATTATTGACATCTGGGGAATAACCTGTTGTCAAAACCAAGAAACCTCAAATTGTGGAGAGCCTGCAATCAAAAAGTGACTAGTCTGTGCTAAAATAAGAATAAATATCTGCATAGCTTTTGAGAGTTGGCGACAACCCAGAGATCTGAAAGAATTGAAGACTGATGCAGAGATGACTTATTTTCTGCTGAACAGGTAAGACATTTCTGTGGCTCAATAGTTAGTTAGCTAACATTAGCACACTTGTTCGCTTGATTCAGCTAGGTATCGAGCTTCCTATGTTTTTTTTTTTGTTGTTGTTGCTGTGGTCAGTGTGCTAAAACCATCAGATTCATCCGCACAGAGGGACAGTGCCGAAGCATAAACCACGTTAAAAAAAAAATCTCTGCAAGAAACTTGCAATTTCATGTTTCAAACAGAGATGACGATAGAGAGGCTGGGATACATTCTTTTAAATTTTAAAACAGGGTGAGATTGTGGCCTGAATTAATTACCAAGTTTTCTAGTTTGGTCTGTAAGCAATTTGGTTTTATATGTATAGCACTTTTAACAATAGACATGGTCACAAAGCAGCTTTACAGTAATATATAAATTCAGGATATACATATTAAATTTAGAAATACATCCCTAATGAGCAAGCCAGAGGCAACCTAACAAGGAAGATCTGCCTTGTTGATGAGGATTGTGGATGAGAACCCATCCTCATCTGGGTGACATCAGATGTGGTGTTCACCATGTAATATGGATTAAATTCAGATCAAACATGCCCTGATGAATATTTTGGTTATACACAATGTAAATAGTCTGATTTATTCCAAATGGTCTCTCTGACCAATATTCCTGGTCATTTTTGTCTGACCAGTCCAGAATTAATTTTCTGCCACAATTTATGAATCCACTACAAAACTTCCCCCCAAGATATATGAATGCAGAGGCTGACCAGGATGCAATGCCTGAAGATTAATTTCCACCAGGTGTCTCCAGCTGAGTGGAGGCACTGGTCATTAATCTTGTCATCTGGTTTGCAGTCTGTTGCATGTGAGATCAGTTGCCTGGTATGGCCTCATGTGCTCTCCCGGCAGACCATGTCTTTCTTTCCAGCAGAATCTTCCAGTGGTACTCATAACCATCAACTGCTCCCTCTAGCTTTGTGTAAGATGTTTTTATTTAATTACTATGTATTGGATTAATGTTTATTTTTGAGGATAAAATCATCAAACACTGAAGCCTGTAAGTTTGAAAATAAACATTTGGTTGGTACACTGAGCGTGTTGGAACCACTTGACCTTCCCCACCACAACAAAGTTGAAAATTGTACTGCATGGTGACCCCACTCTGGAATTGAAAGGACAATAATGTGAATTATAAGCCAGGATGCACTGACTAAGAGAGAAACTGGTTTTGCCCTTTAAATTCAGCATGGATGTGCTGCAGTCATAAAAGAAAGAAAACTTAAAATGCAAATTAATGTTTTGAGAGATGCACATAAACTTGAATTAAAGTATTTCACATTTAAATGCAAATACTGCCATAGTGAAAGGATAAATTAACTGAAAATGATGCTGATAGTAAGCATCTCAGCCAATACTGCAGATGGAACTTTGAATAAATTTGGAAAAAACAAAGGAAAACTTGGAGCGTGCACAAGGAATGTGGGATGTGGAACATGGAAGGTGGGATTGATCTGCATGGATCAGGGAAGGAATAGATGGCATGCCACTGGATTGACCCTTTGCAGCACCTTAAAAGGCCGATGAACTGGGGGGCCAGTTTACTCTAAAGGTCCTGATTGGAGAGCCAAACCCTCTGTCCAGGATGAAGACTTGGGGAGGGTCTGTGTCTGTGTGGTTGGCCTGAAGCTGCTGGTGCTGGTGCCTTTGTCCAGGGGCTGAAGATACCACAACCTCAGTCTCCTGCTCCTGGAAAAGCAGGGGTTGGTACCCAAACTGGAACTCAAACGGGGACATCCCGGTAGAAGAGCAGTATCGAGTGTTGTGTGCATATTCAGCTCACATGAAGTATTTACTCCAGGAGCTTGGGTTAGAGGATGCCAGGCAGTGCAGAGTTGTCTCCAGGTGATGGTTCAACCTCTCCATCTGGTAATTGGACTCAGGGTGGAAACCAGAGTAGAGGATGGCTGATGCACCGATCAGCCGACAAAATCAGAACTGGTAGATAAACTGCGGCCTCTGATCAGACACCAGGCTCTGTGGGAGATCATAGATCAGAACATGTGCTGACACATTAGATCAGCAGTAACTTGAGCAGATTGGAGTTTAGGTAAAGGAATCAAACAACATGCTTTGAATAATCTATTAATTATCACTAGATTGATTGAATTACCTTGGGAGGTGGGAATTCCTGTTATGAAGTCTAGCCATACATGGAACCATAGTCATTTGGGGATAGAATAGTGGAATCATTTCATATTCATATTCATTTGGGCCACTGGGTGGAATAGTCCCTGCGGACATTGTCAGTGTTTGTGCTCTGGGCACAGGTGGTACAAGCAGCAACAAATCCCTGTGAATCAGCTTCTATGTTGAGCCACCAAAAGCACCTCTTGAGGAAGTTCAGGGTCCACATTGCACCTGGGTGACCAGCAAGACATAAACCATGCCCCTACTGCAGTACCTGGGAGCATACAGAAGCAGGGACAAGTAATCAGTTAGGAGGACCTCCTGGCTCTGGCTCTCCCCACTGTGCCCATCACACAACAGTCTCAATTACCCAGTGAACTGGGGCAACAATGCCCGAACTATGGGCAATGGGTTCTTCCCAAGAAGATCTCTGTGGAATGGAAATTCCACTTGTCTGGCTTAATGTACAATTGATTCCTCAGGAGGCATTGCAAGACTTACCAGACATGACTGGCATATTCATGGAGTGACTTGGAAAATATGAGGACATCATCTAAGTCAGTGGTTTTCAAAGTGGGGGCCGCCAGGGGGCACCCGGGGGGCCTCAACAATTTGATGTGAAAAATAAATAAATACATGATTCTCACTCTCAGACAACCACACACACACACACACACACACACACACACACACACACACACACTATCAATTCCAAATGAATGTAAAGATGAAAGAGGTAATTATTAATTTAAAAAAAGGGGGATATATTGAGAAGTCTGTATTTTTAATATGTTTTAAAGACATCTTGAAAAAGGGGGGCCTCAGTCAAATGTTAATGCCATTTGGGGGGCCTTGTCCTGAAAAACTTGAAGTTCTAGAGACTCAGGAGACATGGGCAAATTTGCGGGGAAAATGCATGTGGCATGGCAGGTGGCACCCCACTCAAGCACTAAACCAGTGGACCAGTCTATGTGAGGGTAATGGCGGCCTAGTCACAGGAAGCATAGGACAATGGGAAACTTGGAAGGATTAATAAGTTGGAACTGCTACTTCTCTTGATGGTTATTGATGGACAGATGTACAGGAGTGGTAAGATGGTGAACACAGCCATTGCCCAGGAGTCTTCGATCCAGGGCAGTAACTGTTAAGGGCAGCTCAAAGTTGACTAGGGGAATTTGGAGATTCTTGGCAAGGGACAAGTCTATGAAGTTGCTGGCAGCGCCAGAGTCCGCCAGAGACTGAAGGGTGTGCTGTTGCCCACCCCAAGAAAGTGAGGAGAAAAGGAGGACCCTAGCTGGAGTAGACTTTGGAGTGAAGGTGGGTCCCATCACAGTCCTACCTCCTCTACATGGGACTGGATTTTTCCCGATGACTCTCAGCAAGTGGACCTGAAGTGACCTTATTTCCCACAGTAGAGGCAACACTTCTCTCACATACACTGGCTACACTTGGTCAGGGAGAGTCATGTTCCTCACAACTGCATGGGTTCCTCTGATGAATTGAAACCTTGGGAGCCATACAGAGGTTCCCTTCCTCTCACAGAGTCAGTTGTCCAGCCAAATTGAGAGGTGAAGCAATGCATTCAAGTCTCTTAAGGCCAGTTCATCCTTGATGAGTGTCTCCTGGTTCCACAGGTTCTCAGTAGCCAGTGTACAGGAAGCAATGTCATACTCAGCCACACTACAACTGCCTTCACAGAGCTGGAGGAGTTGTTTGGCAGCCTCCCAGCCACTGACTGGATGGTCAAAGACCCTTCTCATCTCCTCTGTGAACGCATGGTAGGGGACCCTGCTACTCCCAAATGGCTGTGGCCAAGGCTAGTGTTTTCCCAGTGAGGGGGATTAAACAGACACTATTGCAGCACAAAAAAAGTGAGACACTACTTGCAGCACAAAAAAAGGTATGAAAGGGAACACTAAATCCATGTAAGGACACAAATTTTACATTAGAAAGTATGACTGAAACGGTAGTAAAGTAAGATAAAATGGCAAACTTATTGAAGCATGCAAGTCTGTTGATCAGTGGAGTGCATTACAAATAATGTTTTGAATTCTTTGTACTTGGCAACAAAATAAAAGCTGATGTGGTAGTGACCACTTTCCTCAGTGTAATCAGACGCAAAACTTACAATCTACCGTGAAGCCCTATGCCTTCATCTGGCTAAGCTGGGTGACTTCTCTTATGACACTATTGTGACTATGCTCAAAACATGTTATTCTCCAAAGTTGCTGAATTCAGATTTCACAAATAAAATCAGGAGTTCATCACATAGTTTGTCACAGTTTTCAGACTGTTAACTGAACAGTGAGTTTGGGCAAAGTTAGTGTCCAGTCTATGCAGTGAGGCCATCCAGAAGCATCTTTGGACTGAGATTAACCTAACATTAGCGTGGGCAATAGAAGTGAGCACATCTATGTAAATGGCAGCAAAAGAGGCACAACAGCTAAGTGCATCTACACAAGTACACAAAGTGAACACAGAAAAGCGAAAACCTGAACTATATAAAATTGGTCAACAAGCACTGAAATACTGGTACATAGACATGGACTGGAACATGAAAAAGAAAGAGGTGAATCAACAGGAACACATACTAGACAAACAAAGTGATGAATCCAATGAATGTAAATGAATATTTACATGTGATGTCAGTCTCAGGAAATGCAGATGACAACTGGATGACACCACTGCTGGATCAGAAGCCTGTACAAGTGCAAGTGCACACAGGTGCAGCAGTGTCACTGATATCCAGAGCAGTTCATAAAGAAAAGCTACAACATTTGATGCAAAAGACTGCTAAGCTGACTCTGAAAATGTACACTGGCAAGACTGTGCCAGTAAAAGAGCTAAACAGACAGAAGTAACATAAGTCCAAGTGAAAATATTCAAATGAACTGATCTAATCATATCTGAAGTGTTTTTTTTTTGTCTTTCAAGGATGAAGAGGGAGATAACATTAAGGTTAAAGCCTTCGTTGTTGAGAAGGAATGAGTTTATAGTTCAATTTGGTCACTTACTGTGGGGCTATCGATTTATAATACCACACATGCCGTTGGTATGTGTGAGGATGCCACACACAGCAGAATACAAAACCAGTGAATATGAAACATTCTGTAAATGTTAGTTCTTGATCCTGTATGATACTGTAAATGATATTACTTCGCCATGTAATATGGCTTGAATTCATATTAAACATGCACTAAGGAATATTTTGATTGTACACATTGTAAGTATCCAGATTTATTACACGTGGTCTCTCTGACCGACATTCCTGGTCATTTTACTTTGCCAGTCCAGAATCAACTTACTTCCATTGACCAGTGTCAACATCCTGTCAGCTTACATCATTTCAGCAATTGTTCAATCGGCTTTTTCTTAACTATCACAATTTTTTTATATAATATCAGAAAAAATATATATTCTCAAGTGAGGAACATTTTTGTGCTTCCTAATTCTGCTTCAAAATATTAGTTAAATATCCATTCTAACCCTCATCCAACCTTCCAGTTATCTTAAAATCTTTCGGTGTGTAACATTAACTTTGTTCCCATACTCACCATGTTATTTCATGTGCATTGTGACCCAGAATGAATGTAAATATTCTGAATGTGAAAATAATAAAACATTTTATAATCTATAGATTATAGACTTTTATCGATTGGTTACAAACTCTTTATTCCCAATTAAGTGTATATATCAGTATATAAATGCAATCCCAGCAAACACAAACGCGCTTTCGACATTCTTGAAACGCTATATTACTTTGAATTTATGTGAAAAAAAAACTGATTAATGAAGTTACTGCTATGTAATTTCAAAGAAATATATCTAGATGTGATTGTTCATTGTTCATTAAGATTTACTTTTATTTAATTTTTTGATAGCGTATTCTCTAGTTTATGGGAATACGAAATCTCTTGCAAATGAAACAGCACATACAAAGCTATGCACGCGCATGCACAGATATCGTCCCTAAACCACTTTGGATTTCATTGTACATATAGGCTATATCTTGAACTGGTATGTTTGTGTTATATATGAATGGATTGTTAAATAGATTATACTCTAGGCATTTCCATGACGTGTAAAAATGTTGTTTATTTTATATACCTGAATAAAAGATTCTGAAGTTGCAATCCCTTCGTTGCTAATACGTGGTCAAAATCATGTTTAATAAATACGAAAGTTGATCTGATAGTGGCCGATATCGCTCTTGGATGTGAGCGATAATAGGGGACAGTACACGATACAAGAGATATGAGAGTATACTCTCTTACATCGATGATAAGATTATACTTTGATTGGATTATACTTTGATTAAAATATTCCATATATTATCACACCATAATCATATGCTTAATATGTTTAAATGCTGGTTTAACATTAAGTCAGGGGTAGTTGTGGCTCAGTTGGTAGAGCGGGTTGTCCACTAATCATAAGGTTGGCAGTTCGATCCCCGTTTTGCGACTTGATTATACGTCATATCAACGATAATCTTTGCGACTTTTCGCCGACTATTCGATGTTGAATTGTTTATATATATATATATATATATATATATATATATATATATATATATATATATATATATATATATATAAGGTATAATGTATGTATGTAATTTTGATTGAGCCATCAGCATGTAATTGTCATGGATATCCCCTTGTGCTGAATGTCGTAGCTATTATGCAGTTCACTTCAGTAATTTTCTGTATTTTTACAATTTTCTGTTTCACCCCTCAGATGCTATTGTCTTTTTAGTTTTGCTTACCATCAATTCTTTGAGACCTGTGGTCTGTCAGTCATGCCCTAATACATACCATAACACAGTTACAGGCTTACAGTTCCCTCCACAACTATTGTAACGGCAAGACCAATACATTTGTTTGTGCTGTAGACCAAATACATTTTGGCAAAAGATGGAAATAAGATGAGAGTTTAGCATTTCAGCTTATTTCCTGGTATTTATATTTAGATGTGTTAAACAACATAAAACATAGAAACTTTTGTATCAGACCACCAAATTTTTAGGCGAGCAAAAGTACAGGAATGGATACATCTTGAAGTAAAATAAAGTAAATAACACTTAATATTTGTTTGCATATTCCTTACTTGCAACAACTGCATTAAGCCTGCAACTCACTGTCATCAGCAAATTGTTTGTTTCTTCTTTAGTAATGCTTTTCCACAGCCTCTTTCAGTTGTTGCTTATTTCAGGGGGTTTCTCTCTTCAGTCTCCTCTTTAGGAGGTAAAATGCATGCTCAATTGGGTTGTCTGGTGATTGACTTGGCCAGGTTAAAACTTTCCAACAAGACTAGATGTTCAGAGCTATTTATTGTTTAAACCAGTGGTTCTCAACACTGGGGGTGCACCTCCCTGGGGGAGGGGGGACATGGAGAGATCAGGAGGGAGGCGCAAATTGTTTTCAAGAAAAAAAATCACAGACATCATTTGGGTACTCTGTGTATTTTATTGCTTTTCAAATAGAACATGCAGAAATGAAAAACCCTGCATTTTCTTTTTGCTGGGGAGAGGCTAAGCTTAGAATTCCTTTTATTTATCTGTCAGTGCAGACCAGTGTAGCCAATCTAGCAACTCTTCAGACGCCATTAGCAATTTTATTTTTGCAAAAAAAAAAAAAGTGCCTAATGGCAAATCTAGAGACTTTTTGGACAAGCCTTAGCAACTTTCCAAATGTTGCCAGTACTGTCCTGAGAGTGCAAGTTCTTGCTTTCCCTCTGCATGATCACGTCTCTCTGCATCTGCTCTGTTCGGTGAGTGGCTGAGAGCCAGAGCAGCACATCCCGTTGATCTCACGGCAACTGACATAGACGTGAATGTAAAAAGAAGCAAACGCAGGTGTCACATTGACTTAACAATGCCATGGCTAACGAGATGCGCCCTTTGTCAAAATTTGTATAATCCGTATGCTAACGTTTTTAGAAAGCAAGACGAATTGAATGCAACATGTTTTACATGCAAAATAGCCTATTTCTCTTGTTCAAGGTAGTTATAGTGTTCAGGAACATTTTTGATCATTCATGTTCCATACCTGTCCATTAGATAGTTTTATAAATGTCATAAAAGTTATTTTTTAAAAATCATAAAAGTTATTAAAAGAATTTTAAGTACAGACGCACACACACACACACACACACACACACACACATATACACACACACACACACACACACACACACACACACAAAATCTATCTATCTATCTATCTTTCTATCTATCTGTCACATATTCCTCATAATGAAGGTTAGGACGGATGCAAATGCAGATAAGAGTTTAATGAGAGAGAAACAGGCAGACAAATCCAAAATACTCGACAATAGCGAGGTCAAAAAACAGGCAAAGGGTCAGGCGATTTGCAAACAGGCATAAACGGGGTAAGGCTAGAATCGAGAATGAGAAATGAGAATAAGATCAAGAAACATGAAACAAAACGTGGAACAAGGTATAATCGCATGATTAGAATGAATGAGTGCTCTGGGAATTGCAGTCCATGGCGGCCATGGTTGTAGGCCATAATGCAGGATGTGAAATGTTGTCACTGGTTTGCTGTTATTTGACAGAACATCCCCCCACCCTCCGAAGCGCCAAAATACACTCCCTTCCCTGGTGGTCCTGGCCCTCTGGGCAAAATGTCTTCAAGTGAACCGGGAGACTGAGCGGTATCCTCAGTTGAGCAGGAAGGCAGAGCAATGTCCTCAGCAGAGCAGGAAAGCAGAGCGTCGTCCTCCTTTGACTCTGCAGGCTGAACTTGGTTGGCTGTGTCAACAGACATGGGCGTGAGCAGAACTTGGTTGGTGCTGACGTCAGTTTCAGGCGTGAGCAGAACCTGGTTGTCCGTGTCAGCAGACTCTGGCTTGATCAGAACTTGGGGTCTGTGTCAGCAGACTCGGGTGTGATCAGAACCTGGTTGGTCGTGACGTCAGCTTCAGCCATGAGCAGAACCTGGTTGGTCATGATGTCGGCTTCAGGCTTGAGCAGAACCTGGTTGGTCATGATGTCGGCTTCAGGCTTGAGCAGAACCTGGTTGGTCGTGACGTCGGGTTCAGGCCTGAGGAGATCTTGGTTGCTTGTGAGGCGGCTTCAGGGATGAGCAGAACCTGGTTGGTCGTGACATCAGCTTCAGGCGTGAGCAGAACCTGGTTGGTTGTGATGTCGGCTTCAGGCTTGAGCAGAACCTGGTTGGTTGTGACGTCGGCTTCAGGCGTGAGCAGAAACTGGTTGGTCGTGACGTCGGTTTCAGGCATGAGGAGATCTTAGTTAGTCATCACGGCGGTTTCAGGTGTGAGCAGAACCTGGTTGGTCATGACGTC
Organism: Ictalurus punctatus; assembly: GCF_001660625.3. Lineage (NCBI taxonomy): Eukaryota > Metazoa > Chordata > Actinopteri > Siluriformes > Ictaluridae > Ictalurus > Ictalurus punctatus. Next base: position 8,819,170 of record NC_030418.2, on the reverse strand, counting down.
AGCTTCAGGCATGAGCAGAACCTGGTTGGTCGTGACATCGGTTTCAGGCATGATGAGATCTTGGTTGGTCGTGACATCAGTTTCAGGTGTGAGCAGAACCTGGTTAGTCATGACATTGGTTTCAGGCATGAGGACTTGGATGGTCGTGTCAACAGTCTCTGGTATGAGCCTAACTTGGTTGGTCATATCAACAGACTCTGGTCTGAGCATAACTTGGTTGGTTGTGACTTCGACCTGGGACAAGAACTTGGCCTGAGCAGAGCTTGGGTTGGCCGTCTCTTTGACCTGGGACAGGAACTTGGCGTGAGCAGAGCTTGGGTTGGCCATCTCTTCGACCTCAGACAGGAACTTGCCGTGAGCAGAGCTTGATTTGGTCGTCTCTACGACCTGGGACAGGAACTTGGCTTGAGCAGAGCTTGGGTTGGCTGGCTCTTCGACCTGGGACAGGAACTTGGCATGAGCAGAGCTTGGGTTGGCTGTCTCTTCGACCTGTGTGAGAAACTTGGCTTGAGAGGTCGTCTCTTCTACTGTGGACAGGACCTTGGCTTGAGAGGTCGTCTCCTCGACCTCAGACATGAACTTGTCTTGGAAGGCCATCTCTTCGAACTCGGACAGGAACTTGGCTTGAGAGGCCATCTCTTCAACCTCAGAACGGAACATGGCTTGAGAGGTCGTCTCCTCGACCTCAGACATGAACTTGTCTTGGAAGGCCATTTCTTCGAACTCGGACCAGAACGTGTCTTGGGAGGCCGTCTCTTCAACCTCAGACAGGAACTTGGCTTGAGAGGCCGTCTCTTCAACCTCAGACAGCAACTTGGCTTGAGTGGTCGCCTCTTCGACCTCGGACAGGAACTTTGCTTGAGAGGTCGTCTCTCCGACCTCAGACAGAAACTTGGCTTGAGTGGTCTCCTTTTTGACCTAGTGCATGAACTTGGCTCGGGAGCTCGTCTTGTCCACCTTGGACGTGAACGTGGCGTGTGATGTCGCCTTGTCGACCTCAGACCGGAACGAGCCTTGGGAGGTCACCTCATTGACCTCTAGCAGGAGCTTGACTTTATTCTGGAGCTCTGTGGTCGCCACATTGACCTCTGACTGGGGCTCTGGAGATGAGATCACCACATTGAGCTCTGGCTGGAGCTCGGCAGGTGAGACCACCTCGTCGGTCTCAGGTTTGAGCTCTGCTTTTGCTTTCTTGCGGAGCCATTGGCGGGCAAGCCATCTGCCCTTGAAACATTCCTGAGAGCAGTAAGATGTTCCGGATCTCCCCAGCTTATCACAGTTTAGACATTGTAGCTGCCGCAGGTAGTCACACAATCCATGTACTCCGGCGTTACACTCACCTTGTTCTCCTGCTGCTTCTTTGTTTCTATGGCAAAGTTTTCTGTCACATATTCCTCGTAATGAAGGTTAGGATGGATGCAAATGCAGATAAGAGTGTACTGAGAGAGAGACAGGCAGGCAAATCCAAAACACAGAGACAATAGCAAGGTCAGGATACAGGCAAATGGCCAGGTGATTGGCAAACTGGCATAAACAGAGCAAAGCTAGCATCGAGAACAAGAAATGAGAATAAGATCAAGAACCATGAAACAAAACAAGGATCAGGGTATAATCGCTTGGTACAGTGGTAACACTAATACTTTGCAAAGACATTGTGCAGTGCAGGATGGGAAATGTAGTCATTGGTTGCTGTGATATGAATATCTATCTATCTATCTATCTATCTATCTATCTATCAAAACAGATTATAAATTAGGTTATATATAGCTAGATTTTATATCGAATAGATAATCATTATACCTGGTCTCCTCCAATATGGGGAGGGGGTGGGTGTGCCACATGATAGTGGAGGCTTGGCGGGACTTTAGTTACAGAACTTTGAGAACCTCTGGCTTAAACAATCAATCTATCCAGACACACCTGGTTAACAAGGAATACCTTTCAGTCATAGGTTCCAATATTTTTGCTTGCCTAAAATTTGGGTGGTGTGATGCAAAATGTGCTACAGTGCTGTGAAAAAGTATTTTTCTGATTTCTTCTGTCTTTGTATATATCTCATACTAAATTGTTTCAGAAATTAAAACAAAATCTAAGTAAAACAAAGGCAACCAGAGTAAACACAAAATGCAGTTTTTAAATGATAATGTTATTTATTGACGCAAAAAAATAAAATGTATTTGCCCAAATCTATGAAACTGCATTCACAATGGGGTTCAGCTGGACTAGATGCAACCAGGCCTGATTACTGCAAACCCTGTTCAATTAAATCAACACTTAAATAGAACGTAAACTTAAATAGAACCAACAGTAAGTTGGTTAAAACGTCTTATCCAGTAACACACTATGCCAAAATTGAAAGAAATTCCAGAAATGATGAGGAAGAAGGTGATTGAAATACATCAGTCTGGGAAGGGTTACAAAGCTATTTCAAACGCTCTGGGACTACAAAGAACCACAGTCAGAGCCATTATCTCGAAATGGAAAAACTTGGCACAGTAGTGAGCCTTCCCAGAAGTGGCCAACCTTCCAAAATTCCTCCAGGAGCACAACAACTACTCATCCAGCAAGTCACAAAAGAGCCGAGGACAACATCAAAGGAATTACAAGCCTCTCTTGCATCAATAAACATCACTGTTCATGACTCCACTATCAGAAAGCCACTGGGCAAAAATGACATCCAAGGAAGAGCGGCAAGGCGAAAACCATTGCTAATCCAGAAGAACATTAGGATTCATCTGAATTTTGCCAAAAGACATCTCGATGATCCTCAAAACTTTTGGGAGAATGTTCTGTGGACTGATGAGTCGAAAGTGGAACTGTTTGGAAGACAGGGGTCCTGTCAGCATAAATAAAACACAGAATTCCACAAAACAAACATTATACCTACAGTCAACCATGGTGGTGCCAGTGAGATGGTGTGGGCAGAGGTGGGTAGAGTAGCCAAAAATTTTAAAGTAAAACTACTTATAAAAATAATTTCTCAAGTAACAGTAAAAGGAATAAGGTTAATAATTACTTGAGTAAGAGTAATAAAGTATCCAATAAGAAGACTACTCAAGTAGCAAGTTACTAGTCACTTGGGATCTGATTAAATTTAAGGGAAAATCCTGAATTTCAGACTACTTGGAGTACTGTCACACCTCTTCTTGAAAGTCTATGTTCTGTTTATATGATATAAAACTTGGGTTCAAGATGAAGTAGCATATCTCAGTCCTGTGATGGTACAATAACACAGAACCTGTCATTTTCAGCACAGAATCTCTATCTCTCTCACACACACACCAAAAAACAAGCATTTTTAGTTCAGATTGTCTATTTTCTTTATTGTCTTTATTTTCACATGCTATTTACACAAACTTGTAAGCTTCTGCATTTAAACAAGACAACAGTAAACAAAACAACAGACTATGGAACAGAACAGAAGAGTGAGTATGTTGGTATGTTTGTGTGTCCGTGTGTGCATGCTTGCATGCATGTGTGTGTGTGTGTTTGTGTGTGTGTGTGTGTGTGTCCTCTGCCAACATGCTCGCTTCTTCCCCTTTTCCAGGATTGAAAATGATCTTTATCTACAGTATAAGTATGGTCAGTTAAACCTACGCTTAAAAGTAAGTTTTTTTCAGAACTTAACTGAAGTAAATGTAATAAAGCAAATGTAGTAGGTTACTATGCACCTCTGAGTGTGGGGATATTTTGCTGCTTAAGTGCCTGGGCAGCTTGCAATAATTGAGGGAAACTTGCATTCTTCTCTCTACCAGAAAATCCTAAAGGAGATATCCGGTCTTCAGTCCATGAATTGAAACTCAAAAGCAACTGGATTATGTAGCTAGACAATGATCCAAAACATCAGAATAAGTCCAAGTCATAGAAGTAAGTGAAGGACTGATCTCATTATCGGAAGCATTTGGTTGCAGTTATTGCTTTTTCACTTTGGTGATAAATGTTGGATAACTTTTTTTTTTTTTTTGCTTCAAAAAAAAAAAAATAAATAAATAAAAACTGTATTGTGTGTTTACTCAGGTTACCTTTGTTCTATGTTGTATTTTGTGTGAAGATCTAAAACTATTTGGTATGAGAGAACAGAAAAAAATATTTTTCATAGCACTATATGTTCTATGTCATTTAACACATATAAGTACCAGGAAAAAATAGCTGAAATTCTAAACTCTCTTCTCAAATTTACCTTTTGATCGCAAATTCAAATGTATTCAGTCTACAGCAAAAACAACCGAATTGGCCTTGCTGTTCCAATAGGAGGGAAATGTATTTGGTTTGAGTCAAAAATACAACCAGGGCAAAATCTACTCCTATTTGTTTTGTCTTCCCAGTTAAATCAAATTATGATTGTTATAAATATAAGCCCATTTATAGCCCTTTCTGCATTTTGAATTTTGGATGACATAAAATTTCCTTATGGAGCACTGCCTACATATCACTTTTCAACATTCCTCACCATCACTCACTGTTTGGTTCATGAATGTACTGCTTGTGTTATGTCTTACTGGTCAGCTACCCATATAGGCAACAGCAAAGGGGAAGAATTAACATGGCCTCACCATGCCCTCTTTCTGTGGAATCAGTGTAACCTCTAATGTATGTTATATCTGTCTGTCTTTAATCAGGCTTTGGTCTCAGAAAGTCCACTTCCCTGCCGTGTACTGTACCGCGCTCTGTCAGAAGAGAGTATGTGCAGTAATCGCAAAGGCTCATCCTATGCCAGCTCCCGCAGCTCAGTGCTTGATCAGGTTCTACCAAATGATATACTGTTCAGCAGCACTCCAGCTTACCACAGCACTCTCCCCTCTCGCATTGGCTGCAGCCAGCCTGTATCCAACCTCCGGAGTGAGTACATTAATTGCTTCCAAAGTCAATGGTTTATCTCTTTTTTTTTACTATTATCTCCAGCCTTTTAGCCATTATTTCATCTTTCTTTTGTGGTAAGTCACATACATTGCAGTAACAATAAATATGTAATTAAATATGCATACCTACTGCTTATTGATGAAAGATAGCAGAAATATATATATATATATATATATATATATATATATATATATATATATATATATATATATATATATATATATATATATATATGTATGTATATATGTATGTGTGTGTGTATGTATGTGTGTGTGTATGTATGAATGGCTTCTATAATGTGATCTTCACCTGAGTAATCTCTGACACAAACTATATGGGCAAATGTTTGTGGACACCTGACCATCAGATCCATATGTGCTTTTGATACATCCCATTCCAGATTTGGATTTTGTATATGGTTAAACTGTAATTCTTTATTTAAATATGCATAGCATGTTAATATACTCTGTATAGACTGCAATTCATCCTTATGCGGGTGAAAAGTAGTGTGTCATGGTCTCAGTGCCATTTTGCCACCTTTTGCTACTCTTAAAATTCTGAGACACTGTAGTGCACGTGCCACACTCAAGGCTCGCGGGTCAAACATGGCCCACTCCTTCTTTTTCATCTGGTCTTTGCCACTGTTCAAAAATAATATTGAAATGGCCCTTAATATAATAAAGCTCATTTACAGCATAACAGTCGCGTAGCGACCGTCCATGTTCTACACTCGCCACTGTACAACACAGAGCCCCATATCTCACAGCACTGACACATGTTAAAATCAATTCCTGTAAAATCAACTGCTGTACCTGATGCAGTTCAAACCCACGTCTTAAAAATATTTAGAAAGCATTAAGTTTTGGTAGGAGCCAGAAATTATGTTCAAGGGAAATATATCAACAGTACTAAAAATCAAGAACATGACATCTTATTTATTTATTGCATGGACAGTTCAAATGTAGACCTTTTATAAATGTCATTGCGACATCACAGTATAGTGCAAAATATATCCTTTTGTTGCCCTATCCCAACATGAGACATGTTGCAGCAATCAAATTTAAAATTACTTTATCTTTTCACTTAAATTGGTACATTTCCTCAGATTAAACATTTGATATGTTTTCTATGTTCTATTGTGAATAGCATATGGGTTTATGAGATTTGAAAATTATTGCATTGTTTTTATTTACATTTTCCACAGCATCCCAAGTTTTTTGGAATTATATATATATATATATATATATATATATATATATATATATATATATATATAATATACATACATACACACATGCACGCACACACACACACACACACACACACACACACACACACACACACACACACACACACATGTAGTACTGTGCAAAAGTTTTAGGCACATGCAAAGAAATGCTGTAGAGCAAAGATGCCTTCAAAATAGTGAAATTAAATGTTTATAGATTTAAAAAACGAATACAGTAAAGAGCAGTAAACAGTAGTATATGAAACAGAGTCAATATTTGGTGTTACAAAAAAAATATATATATAGTAGTCTCTGGTACAATTTGTGCAGTTTTATAATGAAATTAGTTGGTAAGTTTTACTGAGCATCTTGCAGAACCAGCCACAGTTCTTCTGGAGACATTGACTGTCACACTTGCTCCTTATTTTGCAGCAAAACCCAACAGCCTTCATTGTGTTTTTTCCCTGAAAAGTGGTCTCATTTAATTTTAATTTAACATTTAATTTTGTGCTAGAAAACTAATGTTTGGGAATCTACACTGTTTCTTGTACTGACATGATAACGTTCTTATAAAATAAAAAATGTATGACAAAGTAACAAAGCTTGCACTAAAAAAGTAGGGTGCCTAAGTGTTTTGCACATCACTGCGTGTGTATGTGGGTGGATATATATACATACATTTTATATATATATATATATATATATATATATATATATATATATATATATATATATATATCTATAAAAAATATTATGTTCTTTAAAAAAAAAAAGGTGCAAAGGTATTATGTAGAGGAAGAAGAGACCAGCTGAGTGCAAATGAAAAGGTGTATATATGAGTATATATGTCCGATGAACACACGACATCATGCGGTATTTAGTCAGTTGTGTGCAAAGAGGCAAGTTGAGAATGAGGTGTGAAGGCAAGTTACCATGGTAGTGCAAATGACAACAGACAAAGGGTATTTAAGAGTGCAAACAGGATTAATATTGTACAGGTTTTTTTTTTTTTTTTGGGGGGGGGGGGGTTTGTTGTTTTTTTTTTTTTTTTTTTACATGGGTCTGAATGGTTGTGTACACTTCAGCACCCGAGTTCAGAGTTCAGAAGGCTTGCAGCTAATGCGCAGAAACTGTTCCTGAGTCTGCTAGTGTGACAGCGAAGACTCCTGTAGTGTTTACAAGATGGTAGAGGAGTAAACAGACCATAGTTGAGGTGAGAGGTGTCTTCTCACCCTTTGTAGGCAGTGTTTGTCATGATTGTCTTTGATGGAAAGTAGCTGGACATCAGTGACGTATTGGACAGTTTTCACAACCTGCTGGAGGGCCTTCTGATCTTTCAATACTGCACCGGTAAAAGGTCAGTAGGATCTGGGGGATAAGTAAGCTTTCCTGAGTTTCCTAAGGAAGTAAAGGCACTGTTGCACTTTTTTGATCAGGGTGTATATGTTGAGTGCCCAGGAAAGGTCCTCAGATATATGGACACCCAGGAACGTGAAGCTGGTTACACGCTAGACCTCGACCCCATCAATGTGGATGAGTGTGTGTGTGTGTGTGTGTGTGTGTGTGTGTGTGTGTGTGTGTGTGTGTGGACCCTCCTTGTCCTCCAGTGATCCACAATAAGCTCTTTGGTCTTCTGGGTGTTGAGTGCAAGATTGTTGTTGGCACACCATGCTGTCAGGTGCTGAACCTCTTTCCTGTAGGCCGTCTCATCATTGTCACTGATCAGACCTACCACGGTGGCGTCATTTGTAAACTTGATTATGGACTTGGAGCCATGCACAGGTATGCAATTGTGGGTGAAGAGGGAGTAGAGGATTGGTTGTCAAGCCTAACAGAGTGTGGTCTGTTAGTATGAAAGTCCAAGTTCCAATTGCAGAGGGAGGTGCTGATGCCAAGATCAATGAGCTTGGCAATAAACTTGGATAGGGATGACAGTGTTGAAGGCAGAGCTGAAATCAATGAATAGCATTCTGACATAGGTGTTGCTATTGTCCAGGTGAGTCAGGGCAGAGTGGAGAGCTGAGGTAATGGTGTCCTGTTGGATCTGTAAGTGAACTGATATGGGTCCAGTGTTAGGGGCAGGCATGTTTTCAGGTGAGAGCAGACCAGCCTCCTGAAACACTTAGCAATGATGAGAGTAAGAGCAACACGGCAGAAGTCGTTGAGGGTCATTGCAGCAGCATGTTTTGCTACTGGTACATTGGTGACTGTCTTGAAGCAGGTGGGGACAACTGCCTGGGCCAAGGACATGTTGAAACTGTTGGTGAAGACCTCAGCCAACTGTTCCGCACAGGCCCTGAGCACTCGGCCTGGGATGCCATCAGGGCCAGCAGCTTTATTTGCATTTACCCTACTCAGGGTGGAGCACATATTACTGAAGGAGAATTACTGAAGTGAGATGCATGTCATCAAGTGGGAGCTCAGTTTTATTTGGCAGCTCTGTTTCCACAATTGAAGCGAGCATGGAAGGTGTTAAGATCATTTTGAAGTGTGATGTCACTGGTTGAGGGAGTGTTTTTTATAGTCTGTGAGGGCATGGATGCCTGCCCACATGAGTCAGGGGTCATGATTGTTGAAGTTGTCCTCTATCCAAAGTTTATAGTTGTGTTTGGCTGCTGTAGTTCCCCTTTTCAGATTGGCCCTAGATAAGTTGTAGACTTCCTGATGGCTAGATCTGAAATCAACGTCACGTGCCTCCAGCAGGAGTCAGACATCCTTATTCATCCAAGGCTTCTTTTTTGGGTATGTTTTAATTATTTTATGGGTGGTTACTGTGTTGACACACTTGTTAAATGGGGCGGCTTTGGCTCAGGTGGTACAGCGGGTTGTCCACTAATCGTAGGGTTGGCGGTTCGATTCCTGGCCCGCATGACTCCACATGCCGAAGTGTCCTTGGGCAAGACACTGAACCCCAAGTTGCTCCCGATGGCAAGTTAGCACCTTGCATGGCAGCTCTGCTACCATTGCTGTGTAAAGCGCTTTGGATAAAAGCGCTATATAAGTGTGCCATTTATTTATTTTATTTTATTTAAATCCAGTGTAACCTGAGAAGCAAATGCATTCCAGTCTGTGTCCTGTGAACTGTTGCTACAATAAAAAGTCTGCTCCTTTCAGCCACACTTTTATAGTCCTCACTGTGGGTTTCAACACATTTGATGATGGGATATGTAATCTGATTGTCCAACATAGAGGAGGGGAGTAGCTTTGTAGGCCTGTTGTTCGTTTAAACATGATCAAGAGTGTTATCTCCTCTTGTAGGGCAAGAGAAGTTTTGGTAGAATTTGGAGAGTGCCCCCCTCAAATTAGTATAATTAAAATCAAAGTTCTTTCATGGCTAGCTTAGCATTAGCATCTGGGAGTACATATACTACAGCGATTATGGTGCATGTAAATTCAAGGGGCAGATAAAAAGTTCTGCATTTGGTAAAGAGGTACTTGATGTAAGCAGAACAGTAAAGCTTAATAATAAAAGCATTGGTGCACCACAAGTTCTGTTTATGTAGATGCAAACACCCACACTTTGCATTTACCAGAATCCACAGCAATTCTGTCCACTCTGCAGATGTAGTGCCTGTCTACATCAATTGCATTGATCAGAGTGATGCTATTAATCCACTTTTCCGTGAAACCCATTACATTGCAGTTCAAAAGCAAATTTTCAGTAATACGGAGGTGTATTTCATCAGTCCTTATAGCCCGAGACCGTATGTTGACAAGCAGAAGCTTCTCAGTAGAGCTGGACGATGTGGGTTGAGCTTAAGCTTAGCCCACATGCCAGACTGCCTTGCAGCGCCAGATTGTAGTGAAAAAATTATTCCTGAAATATATGACCACATGAAATAAACTGTAATCTAGTGGACAGTTAGCCAATGACAAGTGGCCTCTCTACAATTTGTTAAACAAATTTTTACAAGCCCCATGGATGACATGAGGGAGGAAGTGTTGACATCAGTGAAGATGATAATGGTATATTCATTGCAAACTTGCTGTAGCTATAGCTGCTCATGGAACTGTTATGCCATTGTTTTCATGATAAAGTTGGCTTAATGACATTTTTGTAATTTGTGCATCTGGTTTCCTTAACCATTGGGAAGAATATATAGCATATAGCATAAGTATGAACACAAAGAGGTCTGAGGCCTCATTACTACTTAACTGGACCAACAAAGGATCTGAGTCCTCAGGGACAGGCACAGTATGAGCTTAATGAGAACTGAGTCCTTTTTCACCTCTTGGTTCAGTTCAGTTCTATGGGGAGAGAAATTTGATTTGTTCTTCAGAGAGGTGTGGAGAGATGGACAGGATAAAGCCAAGAGCCTCACTATTCATGAAAAACACAAAGTGTTCCACTGATGGCAGTGGTGGTTGGGTATATTTTTTTTTGTCAGGACACTTGTTTATTTTCCTGTTATTGAACACCATGAATCTCACCGCTTTAACTTGCATGCACATTTATACAGCTGTAGAGTATTGTGCTTCTTTATTTGCAAGTTCGGATTATGCACTTTTTTTTTCTCTCGCATCAAATGGCGGACAACAAGATAGACATGGCAGCAATGCAGCGAGACATTGCAGATGCAGTAACTCCATCTGCCATTTAGAATAGACCTCCCTGCTCCTTTTTCTGGAGATGGTGCAGAACCATTCAGTGCCCGTATACAGAGATTTTAAGCACATAATGTCTTAGTTGTACCACTGGGTAAGACCAAACTTCTTACTGTAAAGCTTACTGGCCTGACATTTGCATTCTGGCAGTAAATGCATGTAATGAAGTCACAGTTGCATACGTGGATTTAAGCTTGTAACAATTATGTCCTGTAACAATTGTTCCACAATTGGGCCAATCAGGCCCATATCACTTGCCTGAGTATTACCTGTTGACCAGGTTTTATCATGTCTCTATGACTTACGGTTTTGTCTACACAATTTCTTTTTAGTCAGAAAATATATATATATTCAGCCTGCCAAAATCTGAGCTTCTCGTCATCCCAGCCTTCAATCAACCACAACCTCACTGTACAGCTCGACTCTACAACACTCAAACCAACCAGGATGGCCAGGAACCTTGGGATGATTCTTGATGACAGCTTGACCTTTACAGACTACATCTCAACAACTGCACGGTCCTGTAGGTTCATCCTGTACAACATCAAGAAAATCAGACCATAACACACCGAAGAGGCTACACAACTACTAGTCCAGGCTCTTGTTATCTCAAAAATGGACTGCTGCAACTCACTACTCTTAGGCCTCTGAGCCAGCTCCATCAAACCCCTTGAAATGATTCAGAATGCAGCAGCATGCCTCGTCTTCAACCAGCCCAAGAGAACCCATGTGACACCCCTCTTCATGTCCCTCTACTGGGTTCCTGTAGCCACCTAAAAAGAAAAAAAAAAAAAAAAGAAAAAATTACTCTGGCACATACACCTCTACTCTGCACACTTTTCTTCTTCTGGAACTAAATTAATGGATCTTGTATGGTAGCACTACATGTATTGTTCTCTGCTCGATATCACTTTGCTTGTATTTTCTCATTTGTAAGTCGCTTTGGATAAAAGCGTCTGCTAAATGAATAAATGTAAATGAAAATGAAAATGTTTCTGGAATAACCTAGTCAATCTAGTCAGTAGAAATCCACTCACAGATTAGCTCAACAATGCAGAACAACAAATTTTAGCTTAATAGGACCTAGACAGAGAAATAATTATTTGAATCTAACCTTGCCCCTACTTAAATCTGAAAAAATGTTATACGATTGTTGTACTGAAGGAGCACATCATGAGTCAAACACTCATACATGTAACCTTTACATCTGATTACTTTACAATCAAAATTGGTCCCGGTGTTCTGTTCAGGAATGTTTGGTTCATGATGAGTACTTCTCTGGAAAAAATATAATGTAGGAGAACACAGGTGATGTTACAGATTTTGATCTACAGTCCCCTCTGAAAGTATTGGAAGAGCAAGGCCTATTCTGTTGCTTTCAGTATACTTTGAAGACATTTGGGTTTGAGATCAAAAGATGAATATGAGTTGATTGATCAGAATTTCAGCTTTCATTTCCTGGGGTCTGTACCCTGAAGCCGGTTTATGTGGCTAGCCAGATAAATTTCAGTTTAGCTTCTGCCAACCCTGAGTTTTAGGTACCATGAAAGTGGCTCAGCTTTTACGTCATAGAAACTTACGCTCCACAGCTGACCTGCTCTAGGGCAGGTTATGTTTTGAGTAAGAGTATGCAAAACCAAACAATCAGCTGTAAGCAAAGTGACATAAGTGATGCAACTAATTTAACTTAGTGTCTGTTTCAATTTATTCATCATTTCTTCGTAATCCTGTGGACGTCTGAAGACAGTGCACATTTGAAGAAGTAAAGTGAAAAGCACTTTGCAACGAAAAAGTTCTCTTTCAAAGGGAACTCCTCATTCTCTGAGCTCCACACCGTGGGAAGTGCCCTTGTGCGTGACCAGCATCTGAAGCTTGTGTAACATCATGCCTATTTATAGGCCTGCCATGATCAGGTGACGTGCTAATTAACCTGCGAAGAGGCCTGATCTGAGGATGATCATGAAGGCCAAGGAGTGATCCTGATGGGACATGGGGGGACGTGAAGTTGTTAGGGCAGATAGCCCCCTAGTGCTACTGTAGGACCTCCCCTAGACAAGGCTGTCCCAAGTTTTCAGTCTTCTCTGGTCAGCGAGCTGTCACAGGGCAATGAAAAGCTGATGCTTTCCCTCCAACAGAATTTGGAAAAGTTAACATTGCTAAAAGACCATCTAGCAGCATGGAAACTACTGCCAAATATGTCTTCATGAGTCCTGTCTACCATAGAAAAAGGTTACCGGGTCCAGTTCAGAGCTCGACCCCCCGGTTCAGACGTGTGCTCACAACAGTAGTCAGCACAGAGCAGAGCCCGATGTTAGCGCTGAAAGTAAGAGCCCTCTTAGACAAAGGGGCCAGAGTACATAATAATAATAATAAACTTTATTTTATAGAGAGCCTTAAAAGCAGCTTCTCAAAGTGCTGTACACAAAATAAGCAGTACATAGAAAAAAAATATATATATATATAAAAATTAATAATAATAATAATAATAATGAAAACTAGACATCAGCAGTCAAATGTAATTTTAAAAAACGTATGTCTTGAGTTGAGCTTTAAAAATGGCAAAGGTCTGAGCTTCCCTAAGTTCAAGAGGAAGAGATTTTCAAAGGGAAGGAGTATAGACAGAAAAAGCCCTGTCACCCATAGATTTTAAGCAGGATTGTGGAACAGTTAACAAATTACACTGGGAGGAGCGTAGCCTGTAATTTGGGGTGTAAGGAATTAATAAAGCAGGTATGTAATGAGGAGCCAAGCCATGTAATGCTTTGTATGTCAGCATCATAATTTTAAAATCGACACAGAACCTGACCGGGAGCCAGTGCAAGGACTCCAGAACAGGAGTAATATGATTGCATTTCCTGGTCCCAGCCAGGATCCTGGCAGCAGAGTTTTGTACATATTGCAGTTTATTGATTGTGGATTTAGAAACTCCAGCTAAAATGGTGTTACAGTAATCTAGCCAAGTGACAACAAATGAGTTAATCAGTTTTTTGGCTACAGAGAAGTTTAGCATAGGGTGCAGTCTTTCTATATTTCTGAGGTGAAAAAGGGATGCTTTAACAGTGCTCTAAACAAAATAACCAAATGTAAGGCTCGTATCAAAAATTACTCCAAGGTTCCTCATCTTGCTTTGAGTCTCTAGAACAGAGCCATCTCCAAATAAAGACAGTTGACCAGCTTTGAGAATTTGCTGATGATGTTTAACCGCTATTCAGGCACAGAAAATTTTTACAGAAAGAAAGAAAACAAACATCAAGGTTTTCACCAGATTTTGAGTGAAGGTAAAATTGGCTATCGTCAGCATAAAAGTGACAATGGAGTGATACATGTATCCCGTTCCTTGAGGGAGGGAGTTTTTTACAGCCGTTATTTCCTGGTCCTCAAAAAAGATGGGAAAATGCGGACAATTTTAGATCTCTGTCATCTGAACCATACTCTTCAGACATACAGGTTCAAGATGCTGATGCTCAAACTTATCATTTCACAGATTCAGTTTGAGGACTGGTTTATGACGATAGATCTAAAAGACACATTTTCCACATAGGAGTATCACCCAGTCTCAGGAAGTTCCTGAGGTTCGCATTTGGAGGCAATGCATAGCAATATCGGGTTCTTCCCTTCGGGCTAGCTTTATCCCCTCACATGTTCACAAAGAGCATGGATGCTGCTTTGGCTCTGAGTGCAGAGGACAATTTTTCTAGGGGTTATATGGGATTCTACTATGATGGGGGTGTTTCTATCCCAAACATGCATAGGGTCAATCCTATCAACATTGAGCGAGATAAAGCTGGGTCTGGGCATCCCCTCCAGACTGTTGGACCTTATGGCAGCAGCAGCCAATGTCATACCATTGAGCCTATTACACATGAGACCGTTTCAGTGGTGGCTGAAAAGTCAGGAGTTTCGTCCAAGGACAAAACCTCTGAGAGTAATCAGTGTCATGCGGCGATACCTACCTGTTCTGAGAATTTGGAAGTGTCCCCGGTTTCTAGCCTCGGGTCACATTCTAGGGGTGTCTTATTATTGCAAGATGGTAATAACAGATGCCTGGGCTGGAGTGCAGTCTTAGATGGCTGTCCAGCTCGCGGTCTTTGGAGTGACCTTCATCTGGAGTGGCATATAAATTGCCTAGAGATGCGGGCTGTATTTCTAGCACTGAAGTTCTTTCTTCCTCAATTAAGAGGTCAACATGTGTTAGTTCAGACAGACAACACAGTGGTGGTCTCATATATCAACCACCAGGGAGGGTTACGTTCATATACCGCCTGGTCAGGAGCTAATTAATTTTTCTCTGGGCAGAGGGAAAGCTCTTGTCAGTGAGTGCAATGTACATTCAGCAATGTATGGGCAGCTGGAATGTGGGGGCAGACATCCTGTCGAGGCAGGGGCTGAGGTCTGGGGTTTGGAAGTCCCATCCTCAAGTGGTGGAGTCTATATGGC
This sequence comes from Ictalurus punctatus, assembly GCF_001660625.3. Taxonomy (NCBI): domain Eukaryota; kingdom Metazoa; phylum Chordata; class Actinopteri; order Siluriformes; family Ictaluridae; genus Ictalurus; species Ictalurus punctatus. Next base: position 8,804,040 of record NC_030418.2, on the reverse strand, counting down.
GGAGGTTCAGGCAAGCTTAAGTGAATGTGTTCGCCTCCAAGAAGACAACACACTGCCTGCTGTGGGTCGCCCTCACTCCTCCAGCACCAATAGGTCTGGACACTATGGTGCACATGTGGCTGAGGTCATATCTGTATGCTTTTCCCCCAATCCCCCATTGCTCACACAAGTTCTAGAGAGAGTTTGCTAAGACCATATACATTTGCTGCTAGTAGCACTTTATTGGCCAGCTTGATTATGATTCTCAGAGATAATATCCCTGCTAGATGCCACTCTATGGAAGATTCCCATCCACATGGATCTATTCTCTCAAGCCGGAGGGCTGATTTATCGCCCTTTGCCAGAACTATGGAAACTGTGGGTCTGGCCCCTGAGGGGCACCAGCTCATAGATTCTGGTCTCACAACTGAGGTTGTAGAGACCATGTTGAATGCTAGAGCACCATCCACGAGGAAATTGTATGTGCTCAAGTGGCAACTTTTTGTCTCGTGGTATGAGGAACGTCAGCTAGACCCAGTGAACTGTGCAATAGCTAGGATTAGCTGAAACCTCTGATAAAACGTCGGTAGAAGTTGGCGAAGCCCAGAAATCGTTGTAAATCCCTGACTGTTCATGGAGTAGGCCACTCCACCACCGCCTGTACCTTCCCTTGGTCCATGGTGACACCCTCAGGGCTGATGATGTAGCCCAAGAACGAGATGGTGTGCTGGTGGAATTTGCATTTCTCTGCTTTAACGTAGAGCTGGTGTTGAAGGAGTTTTTGTAATACTTGACAGACAGGGCGGACATGTTCTCCTAAGGGAACTTGAATAGATCAGAATGTTGTCGATGTATGTGATTATACTGCAGCCCAGCAGGTCCCTTAGCACAACATTGAAGAAACACTGGAACACTGAGGGGGCTCTAGAGAGCCCATATGGCATAAGTATTCATAGTTGCCCTGAGGTGGTACTGAAGGCAATCTTCCACTCAAGTCCTTCTCAGATACTGACCAGGTCATACGCACTGAGAAGGTCCAGTTTTGTGAAGATAGTAGCTGATCAGAATTGTTCTAGGGCTGCCGGAACCAGAGGATAGCGATACTTGACGGAGCATCGATTGAGGCCTCGGTAGTCTATGCATGGCCTGAGACCGCCTCCCTTTTTCTCCACAAAGAAGAAACCAGCTGAAGCAGGGGATGTAGAGGGTCCGATGTACCTTTGCTGGAGTGCCTCTTGAATATATTCCTCCGTAGCTCGTTGTTCCGTCTGTAATAGTGGATACACCCGCCCTCGAGGTAGACTGGCTCAGGGAAGCAGCTCAATAGGACAGTCATATAATTCAATTCAATTCAATTCAATTTTTATTTGTATAGCGCTTTTTACAATAGACATTGTCTCAAAGCAGCTTTACAGAAATATCAACATGGTATATCAACATTAAAGGTGTGAATTTATCCCAACTGAGGAAGCCACTGAGTGGCGATGGTGGCAAGGAAAAACTCCCTAAGATGTTTTAAGAGGAAGAAACCTTGAGAGGAACCCGACTCAGAAGGGAACCCATCCTCATCTGGGTAACAACAGATGGTGAGAAAAAGTTCATTATGGATTTGTATGAAGTCTGTATGGCCTTAGGAGCAACCGTAGTCCCAGCAGTCTGGAATTAGAGAAGATTTGAGCTCTATCCAGAGGCAGAAAGGATCTGGATCTCTAGTATCTCCATAAATTCGTGTGGGGCTAGGCAAAAGAAGAGAGGGGAAAAAAAAGACTATTATGACTGCGAAGTAGTAAAATAGAATCTAGTCAGGGTAGGCTTGAGTAAACAAATACATTTTAAGCCTAGACTTAAACACTGAGACTGTGTCTGAGTCCTGAACACTAATAGGAAGACGGTTCCATAACTGTAGGGCTCTATAAGCGAAGGATCTTCCCCCTGCTGTAGCCTTCACTATTCGAGGTACCGTCAAATAGTCTGCATCTTTTGATCTAAGTAGGCGTGGCGGATCATATAAAACCAAAAGGTCGCTTAGATATTGTGGCGCGAGACCATTTAGTGCTTTATAGGTTAATAAAAGTATTTTATAGTTAATGCGAGATTTTACTGGGAGCCAATGCAGTATTGATAATATTGGTGTGATGTGGTCGTATCTTCTAGTTCTAGTTAGGACTCTAGCAGCTGCATTCTGGACTAACTGGAGCTTATTTATATTCCTACTGGAACATCCAGACAGTAAGGCATTACAGTAATCTAATCTAGAGGTGACGAATGCATGAACTAGTATTTCCGCATCATGTAGTGACAATATGTTTCTTATCTTAGAAATATTTCTAAGATGAAAGAAAGCTATCCTAGTAATATTATCTACATGAGCATCAAATGATAGGCTGGAGTCAATAATCACTCCAAGGTCTTTAACTGCTGTACATGATGAAACAGAAAAACCATCCAGAGTAACCATGTGATCAGAAAGATTACTTCTAGCTACACGTGGGCCTAATAAAAGTATTTCTGTTTTATCAGAATTAAGTAAAAGGAAGTTAGTTAACATCCAACGTCTAATGTCCTTTACATAATCCTCAACTTTACTAAGCTTCTGTCGGTCCTCTGGCTTCGCTGAAACATACAACTGTGTATCATCAGCATAACAGTGGAAGCTAATTCCATGTTTACGAATAATTTGTCCAATTGTAGCATATATAAAGTAAAGAGCAGTGGGCCTAAAACAGAACCCTGTGGAACTCCAAAAGTAACCTCAGTACGCATGGAGAAATCACCATTTACATCTACGTACTGATAACGATCGATCAGATAAGACCTGAGCCAGGAGAGGACTGTTCCCTTAATGCCAACAACATTTTCTAATCTATCAAGGAGAATAGTGTGATCTATAGTATCAAAAGCTGCACTAAGGTCAAGTAACTCAAGCAGCGAGACAGAACCCTGATCAGAGGTCAGTAGAAGGTCATTTATTACTTTAACTAACGCTGTCTCTGTGCTATGATGAGGTCTAAATCCTGACTGATACATTTCATGAATGTTATTCCTATCTAAGTACGAGCATAACTGCTTTGCTACAACCATTTCTAAAATCTTAGAGATGAAGGGGAGATTTGATATTGGTCTATAGCTGGACAATTGAGACGGGTCAAGGTCAGGTTTTTTAACTAAGGGTTTAATAACTGCTAATTTAAGTGATTTAGGTACATAGCCAGTGCTTAGGGAAGAATTGATTATATTTAAAAGTGGTTCAATTACTCCTGGACAAATCTGTTTAAACAAACATGTAGGTACGGGATCTAGTATGCAAGTTGATGAATTGGCTGAAGAGATTAATGTAGCTAGTTCGGTCTCTCTAAGCGGAGCAAAACACTCTAAACATTGATCTGATATTGCTACATTGTCATGTAATGGGTTTGTTACAGTACTATATAATCGGTGTGGTGGTAGTCCGCTGCCTTTCTCTTTGCGGAAAACCTCCAAGAGATCCTGATATTCGGGTGGAACTTGAACTGGAGCGGGTTGGTTAGAGCTTTTGCTGGATGTAGCCGCAAACGGAACTACTGGTGTTTGTGGACAATGTGCAAGGCAGTGTAGACAAATGCCTGATTTGTTTGTCAGTTCATGAGATGCGTGGGTTATGTTGCTCCAACCAGGGGAGATCTAGGATGACAGGATGTCTGGCAGAGCCTCTAACATAGAGGATGATGGTCTCTCTGTGGAGTGTGCTAATTTAGAGGGTGAAAGGCTCAGTGCAGTGTGAGTTGATCCCTCTCCTGTTTAGGGCTCCATCAATGGCTTGGATCTTCCGTGGCTGTAGTAATGGATGAACAGGGATGTTGAATTGGTTCACTGTCTCTTGATCGATGAAATTCCCTGCCGCTCCGGAGTCAATCACTGCTTCTAGGACCAAAGACACCCCGGAGTATTCAATCATGACTAGTAGAATGAATGCTGGCTGAGAGAATAACTGAGATGGACCCTTTGAGAGTGTGGTTTGGAGTCCCCTGCTCTCCCCGGTGTCCCGACAAGACTTGAGAGAGCATGAAATGGTTCTCTTTTCCACAGTTAAAGCAGCGAAACTCTCATTGGCACCACTCGCTCTCTTCCTCGCTTAGCCGCGCATGCCCCAGCTGCATGGGCTCTGTGGTGGCATTTGGCACTATGACACTTCCCTCGCTATACGCTGGACGGCAGCTCTGAAGAAGTCAATCCGGTTGGATGGCCAGGTCAATAAGAGAGTCAAGGGTGGTTTGATCGTCATTGCAGGCCAGCTCCGTCACTGCTTCCTGGTTAAGTCCATTGTGAAACACCGTCTTTAGAGCTGGTTCATTCTACTCACTCCTTGCAGCGATGGTCCGGAACTCAAGCACATATTCTGCAATACGTCATGAGCCCTGAGAGATAGTCAGGAGCTCCTCTCCTGTTTCCTTGCCATCGGAAGTGTGATCAGAGCTGTTGGTGCTGATCAACCAGGAGCTGTCCGTGGGCATCGACAGCTTGTCACCACGCCGGCGTATCTGCTGCTTCTATATATGGTGAAGTATTCTGTCAGATAAAGGGGGTGCGGACCGAAGCAAGTGCAGGTTATGAAGTTTAATCCAAAATCAAGAAGTCCAAAGGGTAATTCCAAATTCCACAACATTAAACAGGCAAGGGTCATATGATCAGGCAAACAGGCATAAACTAGTCTAGGCAGAGAATTGAGGTCAGCAGAGAAAACAATGTCCGAAACCAGGATGGCAACATTTAGAAAGGCTTGGTTACGACAGAGACAAAAGCAACTGAGTGTATACTTTGTCAAGACATTGCGTTCAGACAGTCTCTTTTATGTGTGGTGTGATTGGGAGTGTAAATGGGAACAAGTGTCAAGTGCATGTGTGTGGGAAGTGTAGTCTTCTTCGGTCTTCATGTTTGTAGTTGCTGGTTTGCTGTGATAGGACAGGTTTCAACCACAGTATGAAAAACAGTTGTTTTTTTTATTTCAGTGTTGTGCTTAATTACCTCTGTTAGCCTCGCATAATAGCACTGTTATAAATTTCCTTGCATGACTAACAAAATTGAGCCACACACTTGAGATCTAAAAAAAAGGGGTTTCCTTACTGTTATTTTGGCTGTCCTAATTTATTTAATGAGTATTCAGCCTAAAAGGGGGTCTAGTAGTAATTTGTTCAAATGAATGTCTGAGTCAAGTACATATTGTTTAAGCAATTATTTGTTTTTGTAATTGTAACACTTTCCCAGTTTCGGGTATGAAATGAGGAAGTTGGAGGCAGGCTTGGAACAACTCAAAGTTGCTTTAATCGTTAATTCACTTTCGCTTTTCAGCATTTTTTTTATTATTTAAGTATACACATGATTAGTTAACTCTCTCTCTCTCGCTTTTGAAGAACTGGTTTCTCTCCTTTTTATCTTTGCTTTGGCTCACTGCAAGAGACCACACTCATTAGTATAATTCCCTGCAGGTGTGCATTCCTTACCACTAACCTTCTCTGGATCTACCCTCCATTCACAAACCAGCGCTCGAGCATGCCCCCACTTCCACATACCCCCACTGCCCGACTCAGACTGGGCCTGCCGCCAACTCCCCACCCTGCTGAGAGAGGAAATCTGCCACAACCATCTGCGCCCCCAGCCTGTGAACCACCTTGAATTAAATGGCTGAAGTGCCAAAGTAATCCATGCATTGGCATCCTTCATGCAGTGGAGCCACTGGAGTGGTCTGAATAGAGGGTCAAGGTCTGTACAACAGATGACCAGACAATCATTCTCTTTCATGCAGTACTTTGTCTCTTGCACGGAGAGCTTGTGGCCAATGTACAGCATGGGGTGCTCCTCCCCCTACACCACCTGGGACAAACACAGCCCCCAACCCCCTGTCTGTCACATCTATCTGTAAAGTAAAAGGAAGAGGAAAGTCAGGAGAATGCAACTGTGGTTCACCACAGAGTGCAGCTTTTACCTGAGTGAAAGCCTGCTGGTAGGGCTCCATCCACTGGACTGGATCTGGTGCTCCCTTTTTAGTGGGATCAGTCAGCGGGCTGGTAACATGTGAATAATTAGGCACAAACTGTTGTCTCACCTCCTTTTTGGTTTTGGGTCATGGGTAGGCTGCAATTTCTGCTGTCTTATCAATTTGGGGACGCACCAACCCATGATCCAAGTGGAAGCCCAGATACCATACTTCTACCTGTCCAATCACTCACTTGAGTTCATCCTGGACCACTTTTTTTGTACTTGGGCAGAGGATAAGGGTGATCACGTACCACCACCCCTGTGGTTGTTGCTATGTGGTGCTCTTTGAGATTATTCTGACCGGGTAGAGGCAAGAAAACATCGGAAAACTCCTGCAATTTAGCAACATCCATGATTTGGGACTGAGAGAGATGGACTCCATAAGGGGCCACGGTGGATTGAGCCTTGTTTTGGATTCACCTCTGGTCCTAGCTCCTCCTTCTCTGAAATAACTGTTTGCAAAGCCACAGGAACCACCTCCCTCCACGGTTTAAGGAGGTTAACATGATGTACCAGCAGTGCCCTACCTCTATCCATTCGCCTTAACTCATAGTTGACATCCCCAAACTGCCATGTGACCTCAAAGGGTCATTTCCACTTGGCAAATAATTTTATGTTTGACATGATTAGCAAAATGTGCACTTTATCTCCTGGTGCTATCTCTCTCATAGCCAAGTATGAGATGCCCTTGTGCAATTCGATCTAATAGCCCAACGAGGTCCATGCCAATCCTTTCGATGGGGACCTCGATTAATGGAAGTGAGTGCAATGGTACTTTTGTGCTGGTCGGTTGATTCACCAGCTGACATTTGTGACATACCACTCACCACCTGTGAACATCTCCACGAATGCCCGGCCAATAGAAGTGGGCCATGAGAGGTTTCAGTGTTTTAACTTGACCTATGTGCCCCGACATCAGATTATGGTGGGTCGCCTGGCATAACAATTCCCGTCAGCTCTTTGGAACCAACAATTGGATAATTTTTTCCTGGTATTGAGTGTGTTGCATCACTCAATATAACCATCCTTTATAATCGAAAAATAGGGGTGGGAGAGCACAAGATTAGGCTGAATCTGTTGATCATCGATATCTCTCACCTGGTCATAGGCATGCCTCAGAGTCTTTGGTTGCCTCAAAGGCATGCCTCAGAGACTGCTTCGAGAGGAAAATCCCAGAGGGGAATCTCCACCAAGAGGGGAAGAGTCGGTCTCTCCCGACTCTCTGTGCCCCCCTGATATGGAACTGATGTTGATGGCCCCGGCGCTGCCTCCCCAGCCAATGCTGCACACATTCCACACCATTTCTCACTACTGCAGGACCCATCCACAAATATATCTCTCACTAACACTCAACCCCCAGCTAATCTGTCCCCAGGATTAGTGGATGGGTGAAGCAAGGACTAACTGCCACTTCCAGTATGTTTTTGCCCCCAAAATTTAATGATGACTGGCACCAGTAGATATTCATGAACATCCCCATGCACACACACCACCTTCACCAAACATGCATTCCCCAGTGAATCACCTTGAACCAAGCATTGGTGATTTGAGGTCTTGTTACAGCCTGAATTCACCAATGCATGGTATGTACAACCTTGAACACTCACCATTATGCAGTACGTCCAGACCAACACCCCCACCTCCATCACATTGCATTGGTCCAGGAATTTCCCAGGCTCCCCACAATGCCAGCACACTGGCCCAGGCTTTATTCCCACACCTGGAACCCTGGATTCACCCACCTGGAGGGAGAAGAGAGATTCACAGGGGGAGAGGGAGAGGGAGGGAAGCATGAGTTCGGGGAACTAGTTTGGGGTTTGTCCCTGTTTCTATGGTACAGGGGTTGGGACAGGAGGAGGAGGGGAGGGACAAGAGAGAGAAGACAGGGACTCGCCTGCCTATGATACACCATCAGGTGATCCTCTGACAGCTGGACCGCTTTGTCGAACGACACAAGTTTGTGGCACTGGATCCATTCCACATCCCTTCTAGAAGTCAGGCGACAAACTATTCCAGCACTACAAGGTCAATCACTTCTTAGGCACTGCACCCCTCAGCCAGCAACCATCTTTAGCAGGTGTCCCTGAGCTTCTGGGCGAACTCAAATGTGTGGCCGAGCTTACAGAGAGTCAGCGAGCAGAAGCATTGATGGTGCTGTTCAGGGATGCAGCCAACCTATTGCAAAATCACCCGTTTCAGGTCTGGTTACTCCAGCATGTTGGTGACCAGCAGCTGCTGGGCTGTGGGATTCTCCAGTCAGGATTGGCAACAGGCGTACTGATCATTGAGCAACAGGCTAGCCCCTCGCCTCTGCGGAGCACTCATACAACTCCAAAAAGGCTTCAGGGTCATCCTGTGGTCCCATTTTATCTAAGGTGATGCGGAGATGGAACAGGCCCTAAAGCACCTGCCAATCCACCACATGGGCATTGAGCAGGTCTTTGATGTGCTGTGCCTAATCGCAGGGCCTTGATGCCTCTCAGTCTTTCTCCTTTGTATCCTCTCCTCAGCTCACTGCAAAAGAACACACTCATTAGCACAATTCCCCAGAGGTGTGCATTCCTTACCACTCACCTTCTCCGGCTCAGCACGCTCCCACTTCCACAGTATTTTCTCATGTATTTGTTAGGACAGTGTTGAAGCAACATAGGCAGCTTTCCAGTAATTCAGCAATCTAGATACTTAATGAGCATGCCAGAGGTGACAGTGCCAAGGAAAACTCCTGTGACAACATGAGCAAGAGAGCATGAGAAAAACCACCTAGCAACACCCTAGCAAACAGCTGAGTTTCCTTAGCAACCAATAGTGGTGGTGGTGGGCAGTGGTGGTTTGGTGGTTAAGGCTCTGGGTTACTGATTGGAAGGTCGGGGGCTCAAGCCCCAGCACTGCCAAGCTGCCAATGTTGGGCCCTTGAACAAGGCCCTTAACCCTCTCTGCTCCAGGGGCGCTGTATCATGGCTGACCCTGCGAAGAAAATAATTTCACTGTGCTGTAATGTATATGTGACTAATAAAGACTCATTATAAAAAGCTACAATATTGCAACCAACTGGTATTATATTGACAGCTACTAGAAACACCATAACAATCACCTGGGACCCCATACCAGCACCTAGCAACACCCTGGCAACCAGGTGACTTTCCTTTGCAATTGACTAGCTACTACCTTGCAACCAACTGGGATCATACTAAAACCTCCTAGAAACACCATAGCACACCACTGGGGACCCCATAACGGCCACCTAGCAACACCATAACAACCAGCTGGGATAGCATAGCAATGACCTAGCAGCACCCTAGCAAGCAACTGAAATATTATAGTTATAACCTAGCAACCAACTGGGTTAGCATAGCAATCACCTAGAAACACTATAGCAACCAGATTGAATAGGCTAGCAATTTGTTTTTATCTTAATGCTTTAACATAGCCTTTTACTAGTTAACCTTTGCATGCTTAGTTTCATAACAACCAAGAGCGACAGCCTAGCAACCAATAGTGTAGCAGCATTTTACCATATTTACACTGTAACCTTTAAACATAACCTATAACCTTTGAAACTTATTAACATTCTAACATATTGTAAACTTTTAGCCCTTTAACCTTAATATGCTTACACACTTAACTGTAACACATTTTAACATTTTGATATCAGTGACAACAAAACATTAGAGTAATATCATATTATACTTTTAGCATGTTTAGCAGACTCTAAGGCAACATCAGAGTTTGTTCACCAACTTCAGCCATCTAATTACATTGGCTTAAAAGGGTAAACAATCTTTTCTTCTTATAATTCTATTGAAACCTGCTTGAAACATCATAGCATAGAGTATATCATAGTGATATCATCTGTGACCCCATAACAGCCACCTAGCAGCACCCTAGCAACCAACAGCTTAGCAGCATTGTAGTGTATTAACACTATAACCTTTAAATGCTTCAATATTTTTAACACTCTAATTATTACATATTGTAAACTTTTAGTCTTTTAACCTTTACATGCTAAACTATTGCACATTTTAACATTTTGAAATCATCTGTCAAGCTTAATCAAAGATTGCTCACAACCTTTATTCTTCTAGTTATTATTGTAGTACTGCAGAACCTGCTTCTGGATTTCTAGTTCCTCTGCAGTTTGTGGTTCCTGAAAGGATTGCTTTGGTTGCAGAACTTTCATATATTTGGCAGCATAGTTTACATTTTAACATTCATTTAGAAGGCAAGACATGTCTGCCACTGCTGCTTCTGAGGTGGACATTTCTGTGGACAGGTTGATTTCAGCAGTTCATCCTATAACTAGTGATAAAGAGAGGCCAGTGCTGTGAGGCAGAGATGAAGACTCGAGTCTGCAACTTAGACTTGAGTCACACATAAGTCGCAAAAAAAAGACTTACGACTTGACTTGGACTCATGTACAGCTGACTCGAGATTTGACTTGGACTTGAAGATAGAGACCCATGAAACAAACAAATCATTTTGGTTTGGCATTCCCGATTATGCTCTCTCTTTACTACCCCACATGACAACATCAAACACCACATTTTTCTATTCATTCCTCATTTATCAGTATGTGTTGCAGCAGCAAATATCACAACAATTAATCTCTAAACACACCAAGCCAGCATTATTATATACAGTGAGGGAAAAAAGTATTTGATCCCCTGCTGATTTTGTACGTTTGCCCACTGACAAAGAAATGATCAGCCTATAATTTTAATGGTAGATTTATTTGAACAGTGAGAGACAGAATAACAACAAAAAAATCCAGAAAAACGTATGTCAAAAATTTTATAAATTAATTTGCATTTTAATGAGGGAAATAAGTATTTGACCCCTCTGCAAAACATGACTTAGTACTTGGTTTAAAAACCCTTGTTGGCAATCACAGAGGTCAGACGTTTCTTGTAGTTGGCCACCAGGTTTGCACACATCTCAGGAGGGATTTTGTCCCACTCCTCTTTGCAGATCTTCTCCAAATCATTAAGGTTTCGAGGCTGACGTTTGGCAACTCGAACCTTCAGCCCTCTCCACAGATTTTCTATGGGATTAAGGTCTGGAGACTGGCTAGGCCACTCCAGGACCTTAATGTGCTTCTTCTTGAGCCACTCCTTTGTTGCCTTGGCCGTGTGTTTTGGGTCAATGTCATGCTGGAATACCCATCCACGACCCATTTCCAATGCCCTGGCTGAGGGAAGGAGGTTTTCACCCAAGATTTGACGGTACATGGCCCCGTCCATCGTCCCTTTGATGCGGTGAAGTTGTCCTGTCCCCTTAGCAGAAAAAAACCCCCAAAGCATAATGTTTCCACCTCCATGTTTGACGGTGAGGATGGTGTTCTTGGGGTCATAGGCAGCATTCCTCCTCCTCCAAACACGGCAAGTTGAGTTAATGCCAAAGAGTTCCATTTTGGTCTCATCTGACCTCAACACTTTCACCCAGTTGTCCTCTGAATCATTCAGATGTTCATTGGCAAACTTCAGACGGGCATGTATATGTGCTTTCTTGAGCAGCGGACCTTGCGCGCGCTGCAGGATTTCAGTCCTTCACGGCGTAGTGTGTTACCCATTGTTTTCTTGGTGACTATGGTCCCAGCTGCCTTGAGATCATTGACAAGATCCTCCCGTGTAGTTCTGGGCTGATTCCTCACTGTTCTCATGATCAATGCAACTCCACGAGGTGAGATCTTGCATGGAGCCCCAGGCCGAGGGAGATCGACAGTTCTTTTGTGCTTCTTCCATTTGCGAATAATCGCATCAACTGTTGTCCCCTTCTCACCAAGCTGCTTGGCAATGGTCTTGTAGCCCATTCCAGACTTGTGTAGGTCTACAGTCTTGTCCCTGACATCCTTGGAGAGCTCTTTGGTCTTGGCCATGGTGGAGAGTTTGGAATCTGATTGATTGATTGCTTCTGTGGACAGGTGTCTTTTATACAGGTAACAAACTGATATTAGGAGCACTCCCTTCAAGAGTGTGCTCCTAATCTCAGCTCGTTACCTGTATAAAAGACACCTGGGAGCCAGAAATCTTTCTGATTGAGAGGGGGTCAAATACTTTTTTCCCTCATTAAAATGCAAATTAATTGATAAAATTTTTGACATGCGTTTTTCTGGATTTTTTTGTTGTTATTCTGTCTCTCACTGTTCAAATAAATCTACCATTAAAATTATAGACTGATCATTTCTTTGTCAGTGGGCAAACGTACAAAATCAGCAGGGGATCAAATACTTTTTTCCCCCACTGTAACACATCTGAAGGCATGTGTTCATCAAAAGTGCTGTTATATAAATGAACAACAAACAATAACAATATATAGCCAAGTCTTACCTTGTGATTAATCTCCGTGTCATTTCATTTGAAAAGCAATCAATTAATCCAAACTGAAGCTGCAGTGTTACACAACTGTCAAGGGCTTGCTTGCTGTCCTTTTTCATGAAGTATAAATGTTTCGATGTCCTTTTCATGCCCTACACCCCCAAGTATTAGCTCCCATATGCATATGATATCCAAGTTTACCAAGTTACATTGCATCTATACACAGGGATTTTGTTATAGCCAGTTCTCAGTGGAAGACTACCTTACCCATCATTGCTTGAAAACTACAGCCATCTACGGCAACTCAAACAGCTCAAAATACTCTGTTTTTTTTTCTCATGGTGACAGTCTCTGCATTTCAAATGATATAAATCATCCTCCGAAGGGTACTTTGAAGGGAGTGTAATCAAGCTAGTCATGCTGTAATATTGCTTCAAACTGAACTTCCAATAAAAATGACTTAAAGATTGAGTTCCGATTGACCATTCTTAATAGATTGAAAGTAAGATTTTTGATTATGTATAAAAAGTAAATTAATGATTTAAGTAAAACCTTGTGTGCTTTATTAGACAAGACATTCTGTAGAAGTAATCCATTTTAATATTTCAAAATTGATTTAGCCTCATTCACTGTTAATTACAATAACTTGTTGAAAGAACTATTGCTAAAAATAGAACAAAGACTTGAGACTTGAATAGGACTTGGACCTCAGGGATTGCTAACATGTCTGCTATGAAGTGTAGTGGCAGAGATACATCATGGAGAGTGTGTAATTAGTGCATCTCATTGATCTCTGTGTGTGTGTGTGTGTGTGTGTGTGTGTGTGTGTGTGGGTTCTTAGATGAGGTCTGTTTTTCTGATGGCTCCTTGGCAGACAGGTCAAAGTTTAGTGATCCAGGACTCCTCCCCCTACCGGACACAGCCACAGGTCTGGACTGGTCCCATCTTGTTGATGTTGCTCGAGCCTTTGAAGGTAGGCACAGAAGTATAATTGTGTGTAGAAAAACCTAGAAAGTAACTGCAGTGTACTTCAGTAATAACTGTAGTGGTAGTAAAAATTGCAGCATAGTTTCAGTTTGCAGGTGAGTTTTTGGTTACAAAAATAAAAACCTATAAATGACAATCAGAGAATGTTGTGTATACAGTGCATCCGGAAAATATTCACAGCGCTTCACTTTTCCCACATTTTGTTATGTTACATCCTTATTCCACAATGCATTAAATTCATTTTTTTTTTTAAATCTTTGCAAATTTATTAAAAATAAAAAACAAAAAAAGCACATTTACATAGGTATACACAGCTTTTGCCATGACACTCAAAATTGAGCTCAGGTGCATCTTGTTTCCACTGATCATCCTTGAGAAGTTTCTACAACTTGATTGGAGTCCACCTGTGGTAAATTCAGTTGATTGGACATGATTTGGAAAGGCACACACCTGTCTATATAAGGTCCCACAGTTAACAATGCATGTCAGAGCACAAACCAAGCCATGAAGTCCAAGGAATTGTCTGGAGACCTCCAAGACAGGATTGTATCGAGGCACAGATCTGGGGAAGGGTACAGAAACATTTCTGCAGCATTGAAGGTCCCAATGAGCACAGTGGCCTCCATCAACTGTAAACAGAAGAAGTTTGGAACCACCAGGACTCTTCCTAGAGCTGGCCGCCTGGCGAAACCAAGCGATCGGGGGAGAAGGGACTTAGTCGGGGAGGTGACCAAAAACCTGATGGTCATTCTGACAGAGCTCCAGCGTGTCTCTGTGGAGAGAGGATAACCTTCCAGAAAAACAACCATCTCTGCAGAACTCCATCAATCAGGCCTGAATGGTAGAGTGGCCAGATGAAAGCCACTCCTCAGTAAAAGGCACATGACAGCCCGCCTGGAGTTTGCCAAAAGGCACCTGTAGGACTCTCAGACCAAAGATTAAACAAAGATTGAACTCTTTGGACTGAACGACAAGCGTCATGTCTGGAGGAAATCAGGCACCACTCATCACCTGCATGGTGGTGGAAACATCATGCTGTTTGGATGTTTTTCAGCGGCAGGAACTGGGAGACTAGTCAGGATCGAGGAAAAGATGAATGCAGCAATGTACAGAGACATCCTTGATGAAAACCTGCTCCAGAGCGCTCTTGACCTCAGACTGGGGCGAAGGTTCATCTTCCAACAGGACAACGACCCTAAGCACACAGCCAAGATAACAAAGGAGTGGCTACAGGATAACTCTGTGAATGTCTTTGAGTGACTCAACCAGAGCCCAAACTTGAACCCGATTGAACATCTCTGGAGAGATCTGAAAATGGCTGTGTACCGATGCTCAACATCCAACCTGATGGAGCTTGAGAGGTCCTGCAAAGAGAATGGGAGAAACTGCCCAAAAATAGGTGTGCCAAGCTTGTAGCATCATTCTCAAGAAGACTTGAGGCTGTAATTGGTGCCAAAGGTGCTTCAACAAAGAATTGAGCAAAGGCTGTGAATACTTACGTAAATGTGCTTTTATTTATTTTATTTTTTTTAATAAATTTGCAAAGATTTCAAACAAAATTCTTTCATGTTGTCATTATGGGGTATTGTTTGTAGAATTTTTAGGAAAATAATCAATTTAATCCATTTTGGAATAAGGCTGTAATATAACAAAATGTGGGAAAAGTGAAGCGCTGTGAATACTTTCCGGATGCACTGTAGGTTCTTTTTAGGCTGTTAAAAAAAACTCCCTGCAACATTCTGGGAAGGTTAGTTTTTGGTTACAAAAAACATAATCTGCAAAGAACATTATTATTTGTTTCCCAAAAAAATAACCAAGCGGGAACCATATGCTAACGTTAGGGGAACATTCTGTGTTTGCTTGGATAAACTCTACAATGCAGAGTTGAGTTGAAGATTTCACTTCTGGTTTGGGGATGACTTTGACCGAGTGATTGTGATACATTTGCAAAGCAAAAGCTGTTAACAGTGCAGCAACTAGGGTATTATGTCAGACAGACTTGAGGTAGGGAGATGGTGCATTGTTTCTAATGTTTTGTAATCCAGTTTAAGAGCATCTGCTAAATAAAATTTCCTCATTTGTCGATGCTTCCCCAAGTTGTTATCTAAATTATCTCATATCCAAATATCTTTGTAAACAATGACTACGTTTACATGGACAGCAGTAATCTAACTATTGACCTTACTCTGATTAAGATAATAATGTGATTAAGGTGTTTACATGAGTCGCTTTTAGAATACTCCTGTCATGTTCCCGTTTTACATGTTTTAGAACATAATTAGATTAACAGCCCGTGTCATTACGTCACCACACCACGGTGACTTCAAAAAATAAAAAGAGATGAGGAAAACACTGATATTCTGTACAAAAGCATCAAAAACAGGTGTTTGAATAAGTTAGGAAAGTATGTGTAAAAACACTCTGCTTGCGAGACTGAGAAAACAAGCATTTATGAGGCATAAAATACATGCGATAAATATGAAAGTAAATATGAAATTCTGCAATCAATATCTTTAACAGCTGTTTTCTCAAAAAGAGATTTTTTCAACACTCTGAAACAAAAATGTCAACTTGTGTAGCACTTATATAAACCATACTTTTGTTCCGGTTCGAGTACATTGTTCTAATAAGCTTTGAAAACAACCGTAACATGAAATCAGTCACTGCTGATTTTTTTATTTGACAGAATAACAAAAATAATATAATAATGTTGTTTTTATTACTATTAATTAACTCTGTTATTTGATCTCCATTTACACACCAAAAACATCACAATTTCAGTCATTTTGAAAACCGCCCCTTTGCGCCATCTGGTGGCAATTTCGCAAATGACTTTCACATGTGACTAGTTTTTATTTACCGCTGTGGTAAACGACATTCTGGTTGACTACCTACTATATGTGGCCTACTGGTGCTGTTGTTCCTTTCCTAACATTGTTTTGGGCACAAACTTCACATTCGAATAAAAAAAAAAAAATCTACCATCGCCTGTAAGTATGGAGACCAATATCCTTGTTGTTTTATTTTTATTTTAGATGATCATGTACCAAACGCCATTTTGACTTATCCACTTTAGCAACAGGTAATATAGGAGTATTATAGTAACTAGTTATCTCAAGCAACACTCCTGCTTGGACTAGTCCTTTAGTAGTTTTTTGAATACCTTGCTCAGCATCAAGGCAAGCTCCTGCTCCAAATACTAACCAAGCTAGCAGATTTAACTAAGCCCACATCAGTGTCATGTTGGGACCACAATTCAGTTGGTACCTGCCTTTCCATTTCTTTTAGCTGCTCAGTTGTTTTAGTTTGTGCTACAGGTGTTCATCATTTGCATTTGTATTTTCTTATTGATCACCACCTCTTGTGGGATTCCCGTCAGGATAGTTGTGCACAGAATATTAATGAGTGATTTGTGAACTGAGTGGAAGATTAAAGAATGCTCTGTGGCTTGCCACTCACCTCTTTCCACTTCTTTCATCATCTTTTCACTCCCATCCTTGTCCCACATAAATAGTCACATGTGGAACTGAATTGGAAATCTGAAATCAACTGTCAATGAATTCACAATCATCAATTTACATAGTCATTCCCTGCTTTCCTATCACCAGTTTCCTTCAACATGTACTACTCCTTTTATTATCAGGAACTGACCCCTGGTGGTGCATATAGAGGTGGTCTGGAAAATATTCCATTTTTTTGTCTTCTTTTTCAATATTTTTCTTGCTTGTTTCATGCTTTTCCACAAGTTTTCTCCTTCTTTTTTGAACAGTGTCAATACGTCTTGCTCTTTGTAATTCATCATCAATGTTTCCATTTCATCACACAACAACACGTCAAATGTCCCTCCTTTAGGCCACTTTGTGTTCATGTTTTTTTTTACTTTTTTCCCACTTTTTGGAAAATGGGTGCTTGGAGCCTAATATTTCTGCAGGTGTCTGTGCCATTGTTATTCCCTGTATTCCACGTCCACCTACTGCCCACCTTCTCAGGGATGGTTCTCCCACACAGTCAGGAATAAATGTTACTATAATTTTCTTAATGTCTGTCCACTTCTTGTCTCTTAGTAAATCCTTGAATTGAGTCTCTCTCCAAAAATGGTCTCCTATTCCTCTAGTTTCATGTAAAATACAGGTTATCTTCTGATATCTATTTTCAATTATTACCACATCTTGTGAAGCAACTTCCCTTGGCTTTCCTAATTTAAAGAATAAAAATCTTTTTTATTCTATTTCCCCTTAATAATTTTTCTTGTGTTACCCACATATGCCCATATTCAGTGTGTCTGTAAACAATAACCAATAATCATTTGATCCAGATAACAATGGCAGCAATGTCCGTAATAACTACAAAACCAATGTCTTTATTTCTACAATCCTTTTCTCCAATACAAAGGCCAGGATTCATACATTCACACTGTCACTGGAACCAATTTTTTGAGCTCATCATTCACACTTTGTCTCCTTATGTATGGTGCTCATTCACTCACATTTTGTCTCCTATATATATATATATATATATATATATATATATATATATATATATATATATATATATATATATATATATATCATCCATTTTCACGTGACTGCATATATAATGCTTTGGGATAAGAAATCATACTTCATCTGTTTCTCTGAGCCAATAAGTTAAGTGAGCCAATAATGAGGGTAGATATCACAGAGATTGACAGTGTAGCATAAGTCTGTGACAAATTTGGGTCTGCTGTTTTCAATCAGAAAGCACATAAAACACATTATGTGTGTATTTTGCTGCTAGATCAGAATATGGCTACTGTCTACATAATGACTGACATGCAGGGAGCTAAACCTGTTCAGAGCGCTCAAGAGCCCATCAGACAGGCTGCTGCAGTGGAAGGAGCTATACTACAGCCTGGGTGAGTTTTACACAGAAATTCATAAACAGTCTTCTAGACAGTGTGTTAGAGCATTAAATGTAGTTGTTAATAATGGACTCAATCTTTCTTTAACAAATGACATCTGTATACAAATATGCAGTGTTAAAATGCCTTACAATGTACAACAGTTCAACCCTGCAAAATGTAATAGATTGCTGTATGAATTTTATGTAGAAGAAGAAATCAAAATGTTAGTTCATAGCCACTACCTTTTATTCATTAGAATATTTACTCAGATAATTACTTTCAACTACCTTATGTGTTGTCTGGCACACTTCTTCAAGCATGATTTCTTTGTGGGCTTATGTTTAACATGACATTTATGCTATTCTTTAGAAATGGCACATCTGCCACTCTGACTGGTAAGGTCAACCAACTTGAAGTCATCCTGAAGCAGCTCCAGCATGACTTAAGAAAGGTAAGCAATTTCACTGTTCTGTTACCAAAGTGCCAACAAGGACCACCTGTTGACTTGCTCTACTTGACTCATCTGTGCCTGGACCACCTGTAGCATTCAGAGTTATCATGTGCAGCTTGTCACATCAAGCTGACATGTGCTATCTTGCTAACGGCTCACTCCAGTCCATGCTCAGAGCTATTGGTGCTACATGGCCAGAGCCTGTGGGTCCCTCTCTTGCCATACTGCCAACTTATCGTCCATTGAGCTGCACTGGTGCTAACAGGATTGGAGCAGTGATTCCCTCCTTTTTTCTCTCACAAATGTGGAGCTAACAATGCTAATAAGCAAGAAGGTACTCCCATCATTACCTTATGCCCCTAGCCACACCTTTTCACCAAGCAAGAAACTACTCATATGCAGCTTTTGGTCTATGGACTCATATTTATCAATCCCAGCTGCACTGTGACCCACCATGGCCCTGAGCCAGATGATGAGCTGTGTACCCAATGTCTCTGTTTGGACCAACAATGGGATGCAACTCTCAGCTTGGAGGTCCCCTGTACCCAACATGATGCATATGCAAACATTTTGACAGTGACTAGCAGGCATAGACCTCAATTCAGAGGCCACCCACACCCAACCTGTCCAAGCTGTAAATCACAAATGCTTAATGCCAACTTATACACAAATTGCCCACGAAACATCTTTACACTGAAAGTGTAAGAACGTTGAGGTAACACTTTCTATGAAGCCCATGCTTATAATGAATTATAGCCCTATTTATAATTATCTATAATCAAGTATTATTGTTCTATAAAAACATTTATAACGACACATAAAGACCTATACTTCGTTATAATAACAGTTATAGCTACATTTATACTATTGCTATAATTACTTATAAGTGATTCACTTGCTTTTTCAGTGCCCATGCTCATAATGCATTATACACCAATTTATAAGTATTAATTTGTCAGTCTTATGGTTCCATAAATATATCCATAAAAATGCAGCCTGCATTTTATAATGTTATTATATTATAATTATAATGACTTATTGGTAATGCAGATTTATTTCTAGGTCCAATAAGTGAATTATTTTTTATTATTGTTGATAGTTGTTTTGTGTGCCTTATAAATAGTTATTGTGAGTTATAATATAATTACTAACCTTTATAAATGCATTATTGATGGCTTTAAGTAAAGTGAAAGCATAGGATGCAGTTTCCATAGTTTTAAGAAATCATGATGTGTTTATTATGTATTATAAACTCCTTAATTATTCAGTCTTATGGTTCCATTAATGTATTCATAAAAATGCAGCCTGCATTTTTATAAAGTTATTATATTATAGTTACAATGACTGATTAGTAAAACAGATCTATTTCTATGTCCAATGAGTGAATTATTTTATATTGTTGTTGATAGTTGTGTGCCTTATAAATACTTATTGTGAGTTATAATACAATTACTAAACTTTATAAATGCATCATTGATGGCTTTAAGTAAAGTGAAAGCATAGGATGCAGTTTCCATATGCAAATGTTAAGAAATCATGAAGATGAGCTTATTATACAAATAGAACATGTCTAGATGGCACAAACCACCAACAATAAACTTACTCATGTCATTTAGCCTTTAGTGAAATCAGCACCAGAGTCCT
Organism: Ictalurus punctatus; assembly: GCF_001660625.3. Lineage (NCBI taxonomy): Eukaryota > Metazoa > Chordata > Actinopteri > Siluriformes > Ictaluridae > Ictalurus > Ictalurus punctatus. Next base: position 8,783,774 of record NC_030418.2, on the reverse strand, counting down.
GTTAGCATTGCCACATATGTAATATAGGCATGGAGAAGGCGCTGTTTCCACTTCCTATGATATAGAAGTGGGATTGGATTTTAGGAGGCAAAGATAACTATTTACAATAAATATGAAAGTGCAAAATATAAACTAGTATATGAAAAACAAAAGTGCAAAAAATCTGAATAGAAAAAATAAGAGTCAGAGTCTAGTGTGCATCATTGAGCTTGGCTGTCCTTGACATAATCCCAAGTCAGTGAAACAAAGGTAGTTCAATATAATACACAGGAAAACATCACAAGACTTGCATTTATAAATAGTCTTGCTGTACTTCTTCCTTTGAAGGCAGTAATCAGTGTTTTCTCCCAGCTGAGGCTTTGTCTCTCTTGGCAGAGGTAGAGGTGTTTACAATTGTCACTGGATAGCATGGCCTCTTCTCTGCCACCTGTGACACGTCACTGACAGCTGCAGCCTCCACTGGCTCAGACATGCTGAACTTGTGCCTTCATAACTCATAAAATCCACAATTCTAAACCTTGTGACTACCATTCTTTCATGGATGGCCAGCTTCTGGTGAGGCTGGTAGTATAATCTGCATGTCAATAAGAGCTGCTTACTGGTAGGCCTCACATAAAAGAGTCAATCATAGCCAGCGGTGCCTTTTCGCCGGTCGTTCTGCTTATTGTCTTTGACACTGCTCTTGTACAGGATCCAGAATATTGCCTCAAATTTGTAGAATACCAGGACAGTGGTTGGGAATGGAAAATATGTTGCTTATTCTTTCTCAACAAATCTCCGACTCTTGATGGCTTTTTTAGGCCACAGTAAATGACTAGGCCCAGGAATTTACATATCTTCAGGCTAGTTACATGACTCCATGGTGTCTCCATACCTTTCTGCTTTTACTCTGCATACAGGCTTTGTGTTGTTCCAGAGATTGTGGCTTTACCAAAAAATAACTAGAACGGCTCTAGAGAAGTGTGCTGCTGGTGTCTATCGAGCTGTACCTCAGGAGTGTGGGCAGGAGAAAAGTGATATTATACACATCATCCTTGTTAATATTGGGCCACCTGTCCTGTTCAGGTTGTGTTGTAGTTGCAGGAGCTCTGGTTCTCCTAATGGCTCAAATGAGTGACACATGAGTGACCCCCTTTTCTGACTTCTCTGGAGGGTACCCTCCATGTGGGTGTTGGGGGGGGGAACGCTTCAGAGGAAGTGTGAGGAGGATCAGGAGCATTTTCTTCCTCTCTATATCAATAACTAATCATGACTACAAAGTACACAAAATCACCCATAGCTGTTGTATTTTGTTTATTGTTGTTTATTATTATAAAAAAAATTACTGCCATGCTACATGTGGAAAAATATAATTTCATTCTACATGCAAAAATGAATTCAAAACTACCTACAAAAATAGACATTTCCACACTACAAGCAAAAATTAAAACTAGAAAGTGACATAATTTACCTACTTTTGAAGGACCATGTCCACCTCATGCTGGAATGCTCCTCAGCTCAATCCACATTTTCTTCCTCCAAACAAACCTCCAATTCCTCACCAGAGTCATGGGGCAGTCACACTAGACTTTAGCACGCAAACAAATCCGAAAATGACAAACCGGAAACACAAGTATGACGATAGATCAAATTTGGTGAAATCTGGCCTGCATACTCGTACCACGTGAATTATTATCATGTAAATATGTTTATAAAGCAGTAATACTTGCTTATAAATAATTATAAATGGGGCTATAATTCATTATAAGTATGGGCTTCATAGAAAATGTTACCGACATTGACTACAGATATGGCTGATTTTCGAGCTGAAGTCATGCCCAGCAGCTCAGATGCCACTATGAAATCCTCCTGAAGTCTGAGCTCCCCTTGTGGTGCTCAGCTGAAACACAGGAGGATGGCATGTGGGGACAGTATTCCCCAAATCTATGAAACTGCATTCATAATAGGGTTCAGCCGGACTAGATGCAACCTGGCCTGATTACTGCCAGCCATGTTCCACTTAAATAGAACTTTTTCAACAACATGAAGTTGGTTAAAAGGTTTTACCCAGTAACACACTAAGCCAGAATTGAAAGAAATTCCAGAAATGATGAGGAGATTGAAATACATCAGTCTGCTAAGGGTTACAAAGCTATTTCTAAGTCTCTGGGACTCCAAAAAACCACACTGAGAGCCATTATCTCCAAATGCAAAAACTCAGCACAGTAGTGAACCTTCCCAGAAGTGGCCGACCTTCCAAAATTCTTCCAAGAGCACAGCAACTTCTCATCCAGGAAGTCACAAAAAGCCAAGGACAACATCAAAGGACCTACAAGCATCTCTTGTATCAATAAAGGCATTGTTCATGACTCCACTATCAGAAAGAAATTGGGCAAAAATGGCATCCATGGAAGAGTGGCAAGGTGAAAACCAGTGCTAACCCAGAAGAACATTAAGGTTCGTATGAATTTTGCCAAAACACACCTTAATGATCCTCAAAACTTTTGGGAGAATGTTCTGTGGATTGATGAGTCGAAAGTGGAACTGTTGGAAGACAGTTCCCATTACATCTGGTGTAAACCAAACACAGAATTCCATCAGACATCATACCTACGATCAAGCATGGTGGTGAAAGTGTGATGGTACAGGGATTCTTTGCTGCTTCAGGTCCTGGGCAACTTGCAATAATTGAGGGAAACATGAATTCTGCTCTCTATCAGAAAATCCTAAAGACGAATGTCTGGTCTTTAGTCTATAAATTGAAACTCAAGCACAAGTGGATTATGCAGCATGACGGTGATCCAAAGCATAGGAGTAAGTCCTAGTCCTAGAGGTAAGTGAAAGACTCAATCATCTCAATAATCTCAAGTTATCTCAAGTTATCTCAAATGTTTGGTTGATAGGTGTTGGATAACATTTTTGCTTCAATAAAAAAAAAAAGAAAATGAAAACTGTATTGTGTGGTTACTCAGGTTGCCTTTGTTTTATGTTGTATTTCGTATGAAGATCTAAAACTATTTAGTATAAGATATATATTCACAAAAATGACACCCCCCCCCCCCCCCCCCCCCATACTTCTTACTGTTACTATTCAATGGAAACTATTATATATTAGACAATTATACTTGGTAGTCATGGCATGTTTCAAAACCTAAAGGTTTTGAAACATTCTTTAGACTAGGTTTTCATGGATATCTCTTGCTGAATCTTAGGAGAAAGAGGATAAAGCCATCTTGCAGGTGGAGGTACAACATCTTCGACAAGATAATATCCGTCTACAGGAGGAGAGTCAAACAGCATCTGCGCAACTCAGGAAATTCACGGAATGGTTCTTTAATTCCATTGACAAAAACCCTGAGAACAGTTGAGCCTATTGTGTTAGCTAAGTATATAGGTGACCCTTTAATTGTGCAGCTCCTTCCCCAGTGTGATGTCTGTGTTCAAAAGTTAAAGAGGACCCTTTTAGCAGGGTAAATCAGCTGCTGTGGCAATCTCAATCTATGCTAACAGACTGCTGGGATTCCTAAGAGAAAACGGAAAAAGACCTTGGAAAGAGACATTGCTAACACTGCTCAATTAGTGAAAGTGAAGGTAAGTGAAATGAGGAAGAAAATGAATGTAATTCACCTGGGACCTACTTTTGCTTGGTATATCATATTCATATTGCCAGTATATCCGACCCCTTATTTGCTTTGTTGTTTTTGTTGATCTCCAGCATTGTGCGATGAAGTTGTTGGTAATGCTGCTGACACTAACAGTGTCATAATTTTTGAGTGCCATATTTTATATGCATTTTTAACAATAGTTTTCATAGTAGTTTCCACGCAGCGACATGTCCTTGCAATGATGTAGTAGCATTAGGAGAAAATGCATAATGTGCACAGTCCCTGCTAGTGCAAAATGTGATCATTTCCTTTTAAGGTTGCAGTTTTACAGTATTTCTGCTCTATGCCTCAAAAAGGATAGTAAGTGTGTGGAAAATAATTGTTTATATGAGTGGTTTATCTCTTTTTCATTTTTGCATTGAGCAAAAAAGTGTGTGTGTGTGTGTGTGCGCGCGTTCGTGCGTGCGTGTGTGTGTTTCTGTCTCTGTCTGTGTGTGGTTTTTTGTTACAGTAGCAAGTGGTTTTATAGAGTTAGTTTTTATTTCTGTATGTGAGACAGTGAACCACACTCACAATGCAAAAATGTGTATTATACCTGTACCACAGTTGAAGTGGCTTGTATTTAACAGCTATTTATGTTTATTTAACCTAATTTTGTTGATTTTATTTAAAAATATATATTTTTGGTTCTGCACTAAAGATTGAAGAAACTTTGAGAAGCCTAGACTAAAATGTGGATGCCTCATCAGGGCTGTGTTGAATATACAATTTTTTGTTTATTTTTTCCATCACTCCAACATTTGGATGCTGCTAGATTAAACTCATATATATATATATATATATATATATATATATATATATATATATATATATATATATATATATATATATATATATATATATATATATATATATGTGTGTGTGTGTGTGTGTGTGTGTGTGTGTGTGTGTTTATATATATATATATATATATATATATATATATATATATATATATATATATATTTATATATATATATATATATGTTCATATGTTTTGGGGTTTGTTTGTTTGTTTTTTGTGGTGGTTATTTTATTTTTATTTATTTTTTTATTTTTTCCTCTTTTTTTTTTTTTTACAAATTTGTTTCTTGTGAGTAATTTTTGTTTTTGTTTTTCTTTTAAAGCAAATGTATTATATAACTACAGTTTTGGTAGTTTATGCAATTTATTATTTTAGTGGTAACCAATAGTAGATGGATTAATGGTGGAAGATTGAAAAACACTGGTTTGATATTGAATTTCCAAAATCACTGGTTTAATATTCAGTTTCCAAGTAGACTGGTTCTTGGTGCTTACTGTCATTGTGTACTTTGACATTTTGAGACATTTTTTCCCCATCATTTCAACAGACATCAGAATTATACTTGCAATTGAGGCAGTATATTAACTCAGCACCCTTTTAGATGGGATTTGTTATGATTTCACATTTAGTCATGGTATATGAACTGTCAGTCATCCTTTAAAAAATTGTTTCTATCATTTATACCAATTAAAATGCATTTCTGTCTATTACTGTCTGTGTTGATCTTTCTGTATGTTTCTTATAAAGGAATTAGGTAGACTCGGAGCACTAGCAATTACAAAATTAAATATAGCTGCAAGCAGCAATTATCGGGGTTCAAGTCGTTTAGGGCCCTTAAATTTGTTAAAAGATATTACTTAATATTGTACAATCCAATAAGCACATAAATCAAAGAAAAACCAAGTTAATTTTAAGAAATATTGGGCTTCATTAAGCTTGTCTAATAGCTGCTGAACATTGCTTGACCAATGCCAGCCATGTTTTTCAAGATTCATAATTGTCCTTGTATATGATGATTGGACCTTGGACAAAGATTTGCAAGATTTATTTATCAAGTCTATTGGACCAATGGCCAATTTCATGTTTTGTTCTGCTATAGCACCACCAACTGGTCACACTCAGTAATGTTTTTTTTTTTTTTTTCATCTATCCTCAAATGGAGCGCATACATATGTACCCCAAGTTTAGTGAAAATAGCTCATTCCTTTCAAGTGTTATAGCCATTTAAGTAAAAGTGGTCATGCCCACTATAAACTAGTTGATGTGCACTTGTGAGGGTAAATCAAAACTTCAACTTTTTTTGAAAATTTCTTATCTAAGTAGTCCAAATAATTGTCAGTAGGATTATTACAGTTGAGCAAAAAACCTAACACTAGTTCACAAAACTAGGTTTTTGAAATAATCCCAAATATTTAATGAACGATTTGATTGACAGCAGTGGTCCTACAGGCAAAGTTGTTCAGAATGATGAGGTCTAATGTATGATACAAAGAATATGTGTATGTCTGAAACAGTGAATAATATACAATCACACACCCATCTTCAAGTTGTTTTTACTATTATAGTACCACCAAGTGACCAAACTCCTCCATTTTTGACAAGTGCGCTCAGACCTACATAAGTTTACCAAGTTTGGTGAAAATTTCTCATTCCCTTCAAGAGTTATAGCCATTTAAGTGGCCATACCCACTTCAAACCTTTTGATGTGCCCTTGCAAGGGTAAAAACTTTTTTTGATAACTATTGATCTAAGATGTCCAAAGTATTGTGCTGCAGTAGTCTTATTTCATTTGGGGACAAAAACCTATGACTAGTTTGCAAAAGTAGGTTTTTAACATTATCTGAAATATTTACAGAACGGTTTGACAGACATCAATGTTTCTTAAGGCAAATAAGTTTAGAATGAGAAACCCTATCATTTCATCTATCTGTCTATCTATCTCTCTATCTCTCTATCTCTATATAATATATATATATATATATATATATATATATATATATATATATATATATATATATATATATATATTGCTGCGACTGGCTGACAGCTGGCGCGCAAGGTATTAAAATCGCTCCTTCCCCAACTAGCGCGCAAGCACGGAAGGAACAGCCCCGCGTCAAAACCGACGGCAACAGAAAACACGTGACGGTCAGGCGGAGCCGCCAACACACCCCGGCCGGTGATTGGTGCGCTGATCGGGAAAAATCCACCATCCAGCAGACGAGGGAAGAGTATAAGAGGCCACTCTTCCACTCGTCCAGAGAGAAGTATCTCGTGTGACATGTGCGTGTCGCTTCTCCCTAATACCTGTCATTTGTTTGACTTCTGGCATTTTCTAATCACCCTCTCTCTCTCTCTCTCTCTCTCTCTCTGCATGTGCATGTGCGTGTGTGTTCTATCTTACAGACGACTTGGACCCAGACCAGGTCGCTGCTCACTGAACATACACATACGGTGTTGCCTGACGGCACGAGAAAGCCCTCACACTTGCGGGAAGCTCCGACACACCCCCGGAAGACCTCTGCAATGCCATCCGCACGCAAACCTGCACGCACCCACACACACACACCTCCTCACCCCTAAAACAAAAAAAACAAAGAAAATAAAAGCAAACTTCCCTTATCACCTGACAAATGGCCTCCTGTGTGTCTGTGTTCCGCCCCTCACGGGCTATTTCCCTACACTGGTGGAGGATGCAGGCATGAGCACAGACCCGTCCACCTAAAAAAAAAAAAATAAAAAAAAAAGGGGGAGACTTTCCATGGGTTTTCTTTTTCCCTTTTTTTTTTAAACCTTCCCCTCTTCCTCCATTCTTCCATTCCACTTACAGTCATCGGGGAAATGTGGATCCCGCGCAGACCGTCACGTGGCAGCTCGCCCAAAGCCTACAAGCCGCAACCAAGGAGCTAGTGGCCCTGAGGACAGCGCCTCCCACTGCCGCTACGCCTCTCCCGGATCCAGGCCGTGAGATCTGACGCCTGCTTCCCCCTCTAACCCCCGAGGAAGATCTCGAGGTCTACTTTGAGACCTTTGAATGTATCGCCCCCCGCAAAGAATGGGACCATGAAGATTGGCCCCGCATCCTCGACCCGCTGCTCTCGGGGGAGGCATGTACAGCCTATTACACCCTCACGCCGGAGGAAGCAGCTGATTACAGAGAAATGAAAAAGGGAGTCCTGCCGTGGTGTGGGCGAAGTCCCCACCAGGGCACGGCGGAATTCCATCGATGGGCTTATCAGCCGGGGGTCAGACCACGCGGACAGCTGAACACCCTCATCCGCACAACCAAGAGGTGGCTCCAGCTGGACATACACACCGCCACTGAGGTGGCGGAAAAGGTGGCCATGGACCGGTTCCTGAGGGCTTTACCACACATGGAGCACCAGGTTGTGGGTGTGCATGCACCGGAGACACCCCAGCAGCTCCTAACTGCCTTGGAGCGTGCGTAGCCACCCTGGAACTCGGCCAGTAAGAATGGCGAACCCACACCCTGCCCCTAGGGGTCTCGGCCCACCAGTCCGACCGCCAGCGCTGCCCAGGCACCTGGAGGACCCTCCGAAGTTCACCTGTCCGTGAGGCACCCGTGGATGAACCCATGCCCACGGAGCCGGAACTAACCCACCAAGAAGTTCCGAAAGCCGTGGTTGGCGGGGTACGCTCTCCATTCGCTGCACCCGCCAAAAGCCCCTACGCTGATGGTGTGGGTCGAGGGGAACCCGGTCACCGCCCTGCTGAACACCGGGAGCACCATGACCCTCGCCCGACTGACGATCCTGCCCAAACAATTTGGCCAGAGCGGGGCCATCACCATAACCTGCATCCATGCGGATGCCCGGGAAGTCCCTGAGACCGAGGTCCAGATCCAGAGTAAAGCTGGGGTCGGGCCCCTCCAAGTTGACGTTATTCCTGATCTCCCGGTCCCCTGCTCCTCGGAAGAGACTGGCCAGGGTTCTCGACTGGCCCAGCGCTAGGATCCGGCAAGACACCTCAGCGCACGAGGGAGAGCCGAGCCCGACAGGCCTACTTGGCACAGGACGATGGTGAAGCCACCGAGAAGGTAAGCCGCACGCACACACTAACCCAATGTCATCTGTATTTCACCAGGTCAACCGGCAGGGGAATTTTGGACAGGAGCAGAAGGAGGACGACTGCCCGAAACACTGCTGGGACCAGGTGCGAGTGATAGAGGGAGTCGACCAGGACCCTAACCTGAGGCTTCCCTCCTCCTACTTCCTCTTCCGGGGCGGCCTCCTCTACCAACGGGCCTGCTGCTGAGGGGAGCAGGTGGATCTCCTTGTAGTGCCAAGTCAAAGACCCAAACACTGATGCACTTGGCCCACACCCACCCACTCGGCGGACACTTGGGGGCGTGACACACCCTGGAAAAACTGAGGGATTGTTTTGTTTAGCCAGGAATGGACACAGAGGTCCGGGGCTTCTGTCAGCAATGCCCTCAGTGCCAGCATACCGCCCCACGGAGGCCCCCGTCGGTGCCTCTCATCCCTCGGCCCATCATTGGCGTTCCCTTCGAGTGGGTTGGTATGGACCTCGTGGGGCCACTTCCCGCCCGGGGTCACGAGTACATACTTGTCATCCTGGACTATGCCACCCGATACTCCGAGGCGGTACCCCTCCACAAAACCACCTCCCGCAATATTGCAAAAGAACTGCTGCTCCTCTTCAGCCGGGTGGGGATACCCAAGGACATCCTGACTGACCAAGATATGCCCTTTGTCACTAAGCTAATGTCTGATCTGTCTCGGCTGTTGCAGGTAAAACACCTGAAGGCATCCGTCTACCACCCCGAGACCGACAGGCTCGTCGAGCGGTTTAATCAGACCCTAAAGCAGATGTTCTGGAGGGTGGTGAATGAAGAAGGGAGGAATTGGGACCTCCTGACACCCTACGTCCTCTTCGTCGTCCAGGAGTGACCAAGGCCTCCATGGGCTTTACCCATTTCAAACTCCTCTTTGGGCGGCAGCCTCGAGGACTCCTGGACATGGCCTGGGAGGCCTGGGAGGAGCAGCCCTCCCCATTCCACTCAGTCATCGAATACATACAGGAAATGCAGAGGATCGACCGAGTAGCCCCGATCGTTCAGGAGCACCTAAGAGCCGCCCAAGAGCAGCAGAAGCGAGTGTACGACCGCCCAGCACAACCCCGGGAGTTTCAACCTGGCGATCGGGTGCTCTTCCTGGTACCGAACAGTGGCTGTAAGTTCCTGGCCCGGTGGCAAGGGCCATACACCATCCACGACGACACAAAGGGGGCCGTGAACTATTGCCTGCAACAGCCCGGTAAGCGAGCAGACACACAAACCTACCACATAAACCTGTTAAAGAAATGGGTAGAGCCAGCCCCAGTGGTGTTGGTGTTCACGAGCATAGAGACAGGCCAGGAGGAAGGTACTTTGGTCCAGCTGGGTGAAGACCTCATTCACAGACAAAGGCAGGAATTATCAGAGCTAGTAGGGCAATTCACTTATGTATTTTCTACTTCCCCAGGAATGACCCTGCTCGTGCACCATGAAATTAAGACCCCACCAGGAGTGGTGGTGCGGCAGCGGCCCTATCGGGTCCCGGAGGCCGACCGCCAGGCTATAGAGGAAGAAGTTGGCCGGATGCTGCGAGATGACATCATTGAACAGTGCAATAGCCCCTGGTCCAGCCGAATTGTGGTCATACCAAAGCCCGACGGAAGCATGCGACTGTGCAATGACTTCCGGAAGCTGATCCAGGTTTTGGAATTTGACAGCTATCCCCTTCCTCGAGGGGACGACCTAGTGGAGCGGCTGGGGAGGGCCCCCTGACCAAGGGATACTGGCAAGTCACCCTAGCCCCAGAGGCGAGACCAAAGACGGCTTTCAGCACAGTGGATGGCCACTGGCAATACTGGGTCCTCCACTTTGGGCTGCATAGAGTGCCCGCAACATTCCAGTGGCTAATGGACATTGTCCTGCGACCCCATCATGCCTTCGCAGCCGCCTACCTAGATGATGTGGTCATTCACTCCTCCACCTGGTCGGACGACCTGTTCCACCTGGAGGAAGTCCTGAAGGAGTCCTCACGCTTGCGGGAAGCTCTGACATGCCCCCGGAAGACCTCTGCAACGCCAGCTGCACGCAAACCCACACACACCCACACACACACCTCCTCACCCCTAAAAAAAAAAAACCAAAGAAAATAAAAGCAAACTTCCTTTATCACCTGACAAATGGTCTCCTGTGTGTCTGTGCTCCGCCCCTCACGGGCTATTTCCCTACACTGGTGGAGGATGCAGGCATGAGCACAGACCCGTCCACCTAAAAAAAAAAAAAAAAAAAGGGGGAGACTTTCCCTCGGGTTTTCTTTTTCCCTTTTTTTTTTAACCCTTCCCCTCTTCCTCCATTCTGTTCCACTTACAGTCATTGGGGACACGTGGATCCCGCACTGCGACGCCTGCTGGAGGTCAGCATCCAGCAACAGACCGTCATGCAGCAGCTCGCCCAAAGCCTACAAGCCGCAACCGGGGAGCTAGTGGCCCTGAATATATCCCTACAATATATATATATATATATATATATATATATATAGATATATATATATAGATATATAGATATATATATATATATAGATATATATATAGATATCTATCTATCTATATACAGAATCTCACAAAAATGAGTACACCCCTCACATTTTTGTAAATATTTGATTATATCTTTCATGTGACAACACTGAAGAAATGACACTTTGCTGAACACTTAGGGGTGTACTCACTTTTGTTGCCAGCAGTTTAGACATTAATGGCTGTGTGTTGAGTTATTTTGAGGGGACAGCAAATTTACACAAGCTGTACACTCAATATTTTACATTGTAGCAAAGTGTCATTTCTTCAGTGTTGTCACATTAAAAGCTATAATCAAATACTGACACAAATGTGAGGGGTGTACTCACTTTTGTGAAATACTGTAGATCTACTGGTTGGTAGATCACCTATGCTATCTTGCCCAAGGGTGTGAATGAGGCTGTGAGTCTGTCTGTGTGTGTGTGTGTGTGTGTGTGGTCTCCTGTGATGAACTGATGTAAGATATATTCTTGCATCTTGCCCAATAATCATGGGATAGACTCAGGATCCTCCTTGACCCTGAGCAGGATGAAGTGGTTCCCTTTTGAGTATGGTTCCTCTCAAGGTTTCTTCCTCATATCGTCTGTCACATTTCAAGGTAGGGTTCGGAAGCAATCGCAGATTTTCAAATAGTTTATTAAACAAACAAACAACAAAACAAAGACACTAAGACAACTTGGCATAATACTGTGTAAAACTAAACATAAACTAACAAGATCAACAAAACACGGGAACATGGAACACAGTAGTCTAGGACAAATGAAAGACAGAGAAACAGTGCAGACAATGGCTATATACACACACACACACACACACACACACACACACGTGCTCATTAACAAATGTGAATCAGGTGCAGGTGGTATTGTGACATGTAGTGGAGTGCAGTGGTTGAAGGGAACTGAAGTCCAGTGTTTCCTTGATATATGACAGAACCGCCCCCCAAGGATGCTTCTCCCGGAGTGCCCAAACATGCTCTCCCTCCAGCAGGACAACTTCCTCCGCAGGACAGGAGAGGGGAGTGATGTTATCCTTCTCCTTAGGTCCTTAGCCGAGCAGGTAGGTAGAGCGACCTCCTCAGCGGAGCATGCAAACAGAGCGCCGTACTCAGCAGTGCAGGAAAGTGGAGAGACGTCCTCGGCGGAGCAGGAAAGCAGAGCGATGTCCTCAGCTGACCCGAAAAGCTGAGCTACGTTCTCCGATGAGCAGGGAGGCTTCCTCTGCTTCCTACCAGTGTCCTCCAATGAGCAGGGAGGCTGACATTCGTTCTCCGTTAACTCTGTTTGCTGAGCTAGATCCATTCCGGGGGAGGGAAGGTGGGAGATGGTACTAGCCCCGACCACAGACTCCCACTTGTACCCGGACTCCTCTTCCTGTTGGCGTGGCGTGGCATAGTCCTCTGTGAACATAGAAGGTAAGTTGAAGCCTGGGTAATTCCTGGCAACCTGCTGTTTGCGTAGTGCAGCTTGTTGATCCTCCGCCTGTTGGTGTAGCGTAGTGAAGTTCTCCACAGACATCGGTGACATCCTGACACCCCAGTTCTCCATCCTGGCGATCTGCTGCTTCCGACTGTAGGTCTTTCGTTCTGTCACGTTTCAAGGAAGGGTTCGGAAGCAATCGCAGATTTTCAAATAGTTTATTAAACAAACAAACAAACAACAAAACAAAGACACTAAGACAACTTGGCATAATACTTTGGCAAAAATAAATATAAACTAACAAGATCAACAAAAAACGGGAACATGGAATACGGTAGTCTAGGACAAACGAAAGACAGAGAAACAGTGCAGACAATGGTTATATATACATAAGTGTGCTCATTAACAAAAGTGAATCAAGTGCAGGTGGTCATGTGACATGTAGTGCAGTGCAGTGGCTGATGGGAACTGAAGTCCAGCGTTTCCTTGATATATGACATCGTCTCAGGGAGTTATTCCTTGCCATTGTCACCTCTGGTTTGCTCATTAGGGATAAATTCATAAATGTAAAATTTATATCCTGAATGTATATATTTCTGTAAAGCTGCTTTGTGACAATTGTTAAAAGTGCTATACAAATAAAATTGAAGTGTGTATGTGTGGTTTGTGTCCTTTTCATCTTACGAGGCCACTGTATGTTAAAAGCATATTTTACAAAGTACAGTTAGAGTTACTACAGTATGTAGGCCTACTCAAGTACTGTAATGAGAGCACATGTAGTCTGCTACCTTTCACTCCTGGTAACAATCAAGAGGACATATCTAACAGGGGACATCTAAAACACACAATTTATTAAACACTTTTTTATTTTTGACCGTTTATTCTGCCACTTGTCAAGTGTAAAACCAATTTTAATTTTTTTTTTTTTAAAAAGGCGTTGAGCTTTCATTTCTGTTTTTTTGTTTGTTTGTTTGTTTGTTGTTTGTTGTTGTTGTTTTTTGGCGGGGGCACTGTATAAGTAAAAAACGAAATATTCCAAGCATGCATTACCACTGTTTATGATAATAATAATGATTATAATAACACTAATAATTATTATTGTTCTATTTGTTATAATAATAAAAATTATTATTATTATTATTATATAAATGTATATATAAATATATGCGCTGAATGGAGCAGACGCTTTCAGTTTCAATTAAATGGTTTTTATTTAAATAAAATTGCAAAATGACATTGTGGGTGGTGCCGCGCGCGTGTATATATATATATATATATATATATATATATATATATATATATATATATATATATATATATATATATATATATATATATAGCCTAAGTGTTATGAAAAAATTGTGATATAAGATCATTAAATTCTCACTTCTTTTTACAATGAAATTTAGGAGGCAAAAATGACAAGCCATAGATGCATGCTGCTGAGGAGGGAGAAAAAGAAGACCTTGAACCTGTATGTGTATATGTAAGAGAACAGTCAGAGATGCACGTTGAGGTGCAGGGAGAGATAGAAGAGGTGGAATCTGACCTGGGACAAGAAGATGAAAAGGAAGCACCAAGTAAACAGATTGATAAAAAAGAAAGCAATACAGAATTTGAAAAACTTTTATTAGTACTATTTCTATAAATGTAAAAAAAAAAATACCATTAGGTTATATTAGCAGTCACTGGATTTTGTTGTTGCGTGTAACATCAGACCACTAGAGGCAGCCGTGCGCAAACCTCATGATATTAAAGGCATATATATTGTAAAGTTTATTTATTTAATTGTTCGTCTAATTCTGATTGTTTAAACTAATGTACAAAACAAGTACCTTTTTATTTATGTATTACATTTGCAGATGATGGTGGTGGAAGAAGTGAACCTGTTTTTTTTTTTAATGAAGTTGATCAGAAGTTGAATTTTTTTTTGAATGTATAATTACAGTAATGTAAAGCCAATTTTTATTTATAAAGAAAGGTTATTTAAAAAATTATATTTACTGTTTTGAATGTGCCAAAATTCATGTCTTGTTATTTTATGTAGTAAACAATGGATCAACAAAAACATGGATTGTGTGTTGATTATTTATTTATTTATTTATTTATTTATTTATATAGACTGATTTATTTTGATTAATGATGCATGCATGTATGAATATAAATAATAAATGATGAAAGTTGATGAGAATGTTATGGGAACTTCAAGGGGAACTAAAAACAACATTCTGTTTCTTTAAAAAAAAAAACTTTCCTGGTTAATCAAAAACAAACAGATGTTTAATGATCTAGGATTTTTCATTCAGGCTACGAAATCTTAGAGTGTGCGTAATAGTCTAGAAAAGTTCCTTAAATGTATTTTCTTGCTAGTGTGGTCTTTAAACTCTCTCTCTCTCTCTCTCTCTCTCTCTCTCTCTCTCTCTCTCTCTCTGTGTGTGTGTGTGTTTGTGTGTGTGTGCGTGCGTGGACTGAAAGAGGTGGTACCTGGTATCCTGGTAGGAAATCTGACATTGTAGTAAATATTTTTGGTGCATCAAAAAGCGTGATCGTTAATAATATACCAGCAGATAATATACCACCAGCATAATTAAATACAAAATGAGAGGGAAAACTGCAAAAAGGCCCATTTATTTATTTTTTTAAACACCCCGTTTCCACTAGGCTGGCTACGGGCCTGATTCATATAAGCATAGCTTTTGAAATATTACAGAGAAATATGTTACTGTTGAACTTTTTAAAAATCGATTTTCATATGTATTGTAGTATATGGCAGGTGGAATACATCATCTGATTATATTTTTATTGCAATGAGGTAAGAAAGCAGCATTGCGTTTCTGATTCAAGACTTGTCTGATACAGTAATACAGCGTTATCGCTAGGTGGCGATAGTGAGGCAAAACGAGGAATTAATGTAAATTGACCAGAGGCAGTGCTGACGGATGGTTTACGTATTTGCAGTGGGCGTAATTTGTCATCGCAACGTACCTTGTAAGGGGCGTGGTTTGTAATCCCGCAGGACGCAGACGGATACATTTGTATTAGGGGTAAACGCGGCCTAGACGCGTATTTAAAAGATGGCGGACACGGAACATACATCGGTCGAAGTTATAACCGATTGCGATAGAACAAGCGAGCCGGTCTCTAAGAAAGCACGTAGTAGTGTTCTTCAGAACTGTGGCCCAGACATTATTCACGGAGAGCAAACAAGTACAGACGATTCGGGCGGGAGTTGTGCGGTGGAGATTTCAGCACGACCCGAATATGCAGAGCCGGAGATGGGGGTGGCTCAGGCCACGGAGGGTGCACAAGAAAACAGCAATGAGCCTGTGACCTCGGAGCTCACGGAAGATTGTTCAAATGCAGATAAGACTCTAATGTCTGGACCTGAAAGTGAGGTGCTAGGTACATAGCTATAAACCTGTATTGTTGTTTTTGGCGGATTCAACATTCTGACGTCTTTCACTTTACCAGTATGCTAACGTTAGCATGAGAAGGAAGCAGTGGAGAGATCTAGGTAGTCTAGTTATGGAACAGTGGGTTTGCTAGCAAGTAAAGAATCTAACATTTATCAACAGTATATGAGACGTAGTCGACAAACTTTGAGACTCTTTCATTTGTCGTGACACATAATAGTGAAACATTTAAGAACTTCTAATTGTTCCCTTTGGATTGGAATACATCAAAGCATCAAACATCAAAGACATCAAAACATAGGCAGCTTCCCACAAGTTACATTATATTACAGGAGAACGCAACACATTTCCCAAGATAAATAGTTTTCGTATGTACTTTTTCTTACCGTTTTTATCCAGGCAGACTACAAACAGTTATAAGTTGTGAAATTAAAAAAATATATTTATATAAAGGACAAAATGATAGCCAAGGGCGTAACCATGGTATGGACGTTGCGATGGTCAAAGCCCCCCAAACATCCAAAGATTGATACTGAAAATTCGCATATTTAGAACATAGTTTTAGGATTACAGTTACCGTTTGAATTCACGTGATTTCTGAGTGATAGAAGCTCCCACAGCATGGGGAAATTGTGGCGTGCTGTGGATGTCCAGTGGGCAGATGTATTTTCTGCTCCATAACATACCATGAAACCTACCACACCAAGTAGAAGCAAGCTAAGATGTGTGCAGGCAAACCACACACGCTAACACTTATACCCACAATCACGACTTTTAAACAAACTCAGAAAGGATGGCTACCTATGAAACTAAATTCAACGCTATATATGTTGTAAATACAATTTCCCCACAGATGCTTCCAAGCAATGCTGTGCTGCCTGCATTGTGACCAGGTACCATTATTTTCCCAGAAGAGCAATGACTGACTTAGATGATCATTTTAATTTGATAAACTGAATATTCTGTTTGTGTAACTGGTGTCATTTATTATGTTAATGTCATCATGCTGTTTAGCTTGCTATGTAATAAGTGTACAAAGTGTACAACAATATATAGTGGTAACCTGAAACGTTAGTTATGTAAAGGGTACTGGAGTTTTCTTTTCTTAATTCTAAAGACAAACTGCTGTAACTAGTTCTGAATGGATAACTACAATATGGCCCCAACTCAGAGTTCCATATCTCTCGTTGCCAAGCTTGCACATCTCCGTATTATGCTGAGCCTTATATGTGTAAAATCACTTAGTTGTCCTTAGCCCAAATGTAGTGTAAAGGAACGAAATGCTGTGCAACTTTCCTCACTTTCATTCGCATTCAGTCTGTCACAATGTGAGGGTTCACAACGAACTCAGCGGGAGGATATGCAAGTGAATGTAACGTTAATGGTCAAAAACTGGAGCTGACATTAGCGTAGCCTACTTCATGGGTGAGCAAATATCAAAAGTTAATACACATTCTTAAGAACAAACCAAGCCATGGTATGATGCCTTCTATACTAAGCTAAGGTTACCTACTATTTAGGTATCTAGTTACTTACTGTCTGAAAAAAAGCTTGTATGTTCTGCTGCACTTTTCTACGCTTGGCGGCTGTCTCCATTTCTTACCGACTGAGCTGCTAAAATACATCAACGAACTTTTGTTGAGTATGGGTGCAACCAAATGTACAATTGGGGGGGGGGGCATACTTATTTTCCTTAACAAACGGAAATATATTAAAAAGGAATAGACATAAATATATAGACTAGATGAAGAAAAGACCGATCCGTTGGCAGGGTTCATTAAAGGGGGACATATAGAAAATATTTTGTACTGTATGTTGGGGGGGGGGGGGGGGGCAGATTGGTATTTCCTCAACATTGGGGGGGGGACGACCCCCCAAAGAATGTGTGGTTATGCCCATGAAGGCAGCGCTCCAATTATTGACATTTTAATTTAAATTGTCACGTCACGTTTTTACTTTTCTTTCTTTAAACAGGGTTAATGGACGATGGTTTTCACCGCAGCGGATTTTATTCACCTGAATTAGGTGATGATGAAGACTGCTCCTCTCATGCCAGTTCTAGTGACTGGACGCCCCAGCCACGTATTGGTATGTCTAGGCAGTGACTTTTATACCCAGCATTAATCAGATTATCATGCGTTTTTAATTCACTGCACTGAAAGGCTTCTGGAAACTTATGTAATGGTGCATTGTGTTATACCAAATAGTAGTGTAAAATACTTTATATATCTACCAATTTAACAGGCTTGTTTAACAGGTCTTAATCTTTGTTTTGTTAGGTTCTTATCGCTTTATTCAGCAACAAATAATGAGGGAGACTGATCCACGGACTATTCTAAACGACCTGCTTCCAGAAGCTGCCATACCACCTGATCTTGATGACATGACACTATGGCAGATTGTTATAAACATCTCTGAGCCTCCAAAGAGGAAGAAACGCAAAGATATTAATACCATAGAGGATGTCATCAGACTGCTTAACGATTGCAAAAAGATTCTTGTCCTGACTGGTGCTGGGGTATGTTTGCAGTTGGTTTTTATTAAGGCTTTTTCCATGTTACGTCCTAGCTACAAGGACCGACTAACAGAAAGGGATTAATAATCGCATATGGCCATTTATTTCGTAGTTGCTAAAATTACTGGGTTTAGTTTAGACCCTCATATGACCATTTTTTTCTTGAGAACCTTAATTTCCAGGCATTAGTTTTGTCTTCTAATCCTATTATTGGTCATTGTCATATACCAGAGGAAATAATTGTCAGAGTAGGATATAAATGATTCTGGCTCTTGGAAATGCATATATGCATCATCCTATAAGAGGCAAGGCTCTCTGGGATCATCTTTGATTCTGTAATTGAAAGAATTCTTCATACTGCATACTTCCTTTCATTGGTTTAGAACGTTACATATACAAATGCATATACCTATATACTTACCATGTACACTCACTGTCCACTTTATTAGGAACACCTGCACATTCATGCAGTAATCTAATCAGCCAATCATGTGGCAGAAGCACAAAGCATAAAATCATGCACATACCAGTCAAGAGCTTCAGTATCTCACATCAAACATCAGAATGAAAAAAAAAAGTGATCTCTGTGACTTTGGTTGTGGCATGGTATTAGATGGACTGGTTATATTTCAGAAAGTGCTGATCTTCTGGGATTATCACACACACAACAATCGCTACAGTTTACACAAAATAGTGTGAAAAAAAGAAAACTTGGAGTGAACAACAGTTATGTGGGTGGAAACGCCTTGTTGATAAGAGAGGTCAGAGGACAATTTCCAGATTGGTTCGAGCTGGCAGGAAGGATAAAGTAACTCATGAGCACCATTTACAGTTGTGTTGAGCAGAAGCAAAATGCAAAAACATCTAACCTTGTGGTGTATGGGATACAACAGTAGAAGACCTCATCAGGTTCTGCTCCAGTCAGTCAATAACAAGGAAAAATATTTTTCTTTTAATCAAGTTTGTGTGAGCTTGTGCCCATGATAGCCGCAGATTCTTGTTCTTGACTGACAGGAGTGGAACACGATGTGGTCTTCTACTGTTGTAGCTCATACACATCAAGATTTGATGTGTTGTATTTTCTGAGATGCATTTATGCTCATCAAGGTGATGGACTGCTTATTTGACTTACTATAGACTTCTGTCAGCTCAAACCAGCCTGGTCATTCTCCTTTGTTCTGTCATCAACAAGGTGTCTCATGCTGCAGACCCTCCATACGCCATTCTATGTAAACTATAGAGACTGCTGTGTGTGAAAGTCCCAGAAGATCAGCAGTTTATTAAATAATCAAAATCTCCCACCAACCATCATGCCATGGTTAAAGTCAAAGAGATCACACTTCTTCCCCATTCTGGTGTTTGATGTGAACATTAATTGAAGCTCTTGACCTGTATCTGAATCTTCATGAATGTGCAGGTGTTCCTATTCAAGTGGCCATATATGCTAATTAAAGTGTAATGTGTGTGTGTGTGTGTGTGTCTGTGTGTGTGTGTATTTTTATATAATCTATTATTTATTTATTTATTTATTGTTGTATATAATATAAATATTATGTTATGCAATTTTTAATACGGTTAAACAGTGTTTTCCACAGGATTTTGTGAGTCGGTCCAGGGGCATGCTTATGGCGTGAAATCCAAGCCAAAAATCAGAAGCACATTATTGACTCACAGGCACTCAACGAACACTCGTGAGTTATTTATTTTTTTAATTTGTTGATAAATTTCAATTGATATCCTTGCAACCTACTACACTATGTAATATAATATGTAAATACAAGGTATCTTTACCAGTTGTTAATAGACAGGAAGTGTTCTACCAGTTTAACAGCTAACCTTTGCATTCTTGGGCTGTTAATAGGTAGCGGTCCATACAGCTGATATCATCATATTGATAATCATTCATGTAGTAAGACTCAAACATCATCAGATTTTCACACAAGTCTTTAAACTAAATAAAGAGAACTCAATTAAACAAATGAGAAATATTATACTTGGTTATTTATTTATTGAAGAAAACGATCCAATATTACATATCTGTGATATGTAAAGTGAGAGAGGCCTGTAGTTGCCTAGAATTACCCTGGGGTCCTTTATGACCCCATGGACTGTTACATGTCTTGCTCTTGGCGTGATTTTAGTTGGTCTACTGCTCCTGGGGAGGGTAATAATGGTCTAATTTTCTCCATTTGTACACAGTCGGTCAGTCAAGTCCAGACTCTTTAAAGATGGTTTTGTAACCTTTTCCAGCCTGATGAGCATCAACAACTCTTTTTTTTTTTTCTGAGGTACTCAGAAATCTCCTTTGTTCATGCCATGGTGCACTTCCACAAACGTGTTGTGAAGATCAGACTCGGATAGATCCCAGTTCTTTAAATAAAAAATGGTGAACACCTAATGTTGATCCCATTGATTGAAAATGCCTGACTCTGACTTCACCTTCTTATTAACTAATCCTAGAGGTTCACATACTCGCAGGTATTATTGCATCATTTTCATTAATAAATAAATGACCATGTATATTATTTAATTTTTCATTTGTGTGTCTTTATCTACTTTTAGGACTGTGAAAATCTGATGTTTTGGCTCATATTCATACAGATATATAGAAAATTGTAAAGGTTTCACAAACTTTTAAGCACCACTGTAATCTATTATTATTACAGGCTTTTTAACAGGCTTTTTTAAGGGTTCTGACATTACTGACTCCAACGTTACTTCAAGGGGATTAAATACACATTTTAGTGAAAGATTTAGTTATAGATTGTATTGCAATCTTATTTACAAGATTTGTTGATTGTGTTTCATTATTATCCCCTCTGTCCCATGTGCAAGGTGTCCTACACATCACCCACAACTGTAATTTTAATCAGATAAGCTGTGCTTAAACTATAATTAATTGCTGTAATATACTGCACATGGAGAAATTTTGCCTTCTTCACAAGCTTCCATGATGGTTGTTTTTATGTCATTGTTGGCTTAGTGTTTGATGGATGGATCGTTATCTATTAACATCCCAAAAATGCAAAGGCTTGCCAGTAAACTGCTAGAACACTTCTGTCTATTATTAACTAGTAAAGATATCCTGTATTTGCATATATTATTTTGCATAATGTTGTATGTTGCAAGGTTATCAATAGAAAACCGTCAACAAATTAAAAAAAAAAAAAAAAAAAAAAAGTGACTTACATGAAGAGTGCCCGTGGATGAAGCCATGTCTCTCATGGAGAACCGGTAACTTTGCTAATTGTTCGTCACAGTGGCAGGCAGCCAATCAGGAATGATTTCTGGAAAAAATGAGTTGGCCAATGATATTTGAGGTTTCAGTAATTTCCGGTTGGCCACACCCACTGTTGACAAAAAGAAAAAGTATTCACAGGAACAGAAGAAATAATTGAGAAAAGAAGCAGCCGTCTGACTGTCCAGGGTTCAGAGATGGAGGGATGCTTTGCCAAAGCAACGGCACAAAACAGATATCTTTTATGTTGTTATGAGAAGTGTAAAAAATGTTTTAGTTTCATTATGAAACTGTGGCAGGACAAAGTAGACTGTGGTAGGCCACCACAGTGTAAGTAGTTAATGGGAAACGCTGGTTAAAGATAATTTGGATTAAAAAAAAACATTATGGTCTCTGTTTCTGAAATTTCTAGTACACATACATGTGTGTGGTGGTTTTTTTTTTTTTTTTTTTTTTTTTTTTTTTTTTTTTTTTTTTTTTTTTTTTTTTTTTTTGTGAGTACAGGTGTACTGTTTTTACCGTGGAAGGAGATCTTTCATATTCACTGATGTTTGTTTTCAGGTTTCTGTTTCCTGTGGAATACCCGATTTTAGGTCTAGAGATGGGATTTATGCTCGACTTGCTGTAGATTTTCCAGACCTTCCAGATCCTCAAGCAATGTTTGATATAGAGTACTTCCAAAGAGATCCAAGGCCATTTTTTAAATTTGCAAAGGTTTGTATGCTGTCCATTTTCTTATTTTCCCCTCTATTAGATTTTAAACCAATGCAGGTTTTTCCCCTTTATTGTAGGAAATATACCCTGGACAGTTTCGGCCATCACTTTGTCACAGATTTATTGCTATGCTGGATAAGAAAGAGAAAATTCTCAGGAACTACACTCAGAACATTGACACATTGGAGCAGGTTGCGGGAGTCCAAAGGGTCATGCAATGTCATGGTATGTTGATTTCAATATTAACTTTTTTAAAGGTTACTTTAAAGCAGTGGTCACCAATGCATTGATTGCAAGATACAGGTTGGTCCTGCAAGCCTTATTTGTTGATTGTCTGTTTTATAAGCTTAAAGTAATAGTTTGTGCCCATTTGACACTGTTGTGAACAGTGAATTGACTGATTTGGTTTTTAATAGAAGGCATGCTTATGAAGAGGGTTATGGTTGGTTAATATTAAAACACACAAGATTGTTTGATTTGGTCTCGCTGAACAAATCCACCAGCAAGCATGCTTCAAGGCCGTATGACCTAGTTTTGCTAATCACAGAAAAGCCGGCTAACTAAGCCATAAGGGTTCATGGCAGAGCCATATAAAAACATATAAATACGATTTATTTTTACACAAGGAAAATGCATTTCTTTTCACCACTGTGAAGACAGTATGCTTAATATGCCAACATGCTGTTACCTTGGCCAAAAATGGCTATTTTGAGCACCAACACTGTATGTGCAGATTTTTCAGAATGCAACCTTCCAGAAGCGAACTATGGCTTCAGAAACTGCAGGAGCTGAAGGCTGTGTTAAACCTCGGTGATCTCTGTGCACTTGGCCTGCTGGGAAAGCCATGGGGGCTGGCTGCTGAAGCATCATTTCATGTCAGCC
Organism: Ictalurus punctatus; assembly: GCF_001660625.3. Classification (NCBI taxonomy): domain Eukaryota; kingdom Metazoa; phylum Chordata; class Actinopteri; order Siluriformes; family Ictaluridae; genus Ictalurus; species Ictalurus punctatus. The sequence continues at coordinate 8,760,560 of NC_030418.2, read as the reverse complement.
ACTTGATCACCAAACATAAGAAACCATTTCAGATGGTGGCTTTGTCAAAGAAGCAGTGAGCATGAATGCCAAAACATTATTCAGTTATTTTAAAAATGAAGAGGATAAAAAAAATTGTAATTATATAGTGGTGCTTGAAAGTTTGTGAACACTTTAGAATTTCATATATATCTGCATAAATATGACCTAAAACTCCTAAACTCTTAAAGTTAGATAAAGAGCACCAAATTAAGCAAATGTGACCAAAATATTATACCTTGTCATTTATTTATTGAGGAAAATGATCCAGCATTACATATCTGTGAGTGGCAAAAGTATGTGAAACTCTAGGATTAGCTGTTAATTTGAAGGTGAAATTAGAGTTAGGTGTTTTCAATCAATGGGATGACAGTGAGGTGTACGTAAGCACCCTGTTTTATTTAAAGAACGGATCTATCAGAGTTTGTTTTTCACAGATCATGTTTAAGTGTATCGTGGCACAAACAAAGGAGATTTCAGAGGACCTCAGAAAGAGTTGTTAATGCTCATCAGGCTGGAAAAGGTTACAAAACCACCTCTAAAGAGTATGGACTCCACCAATCCACAGTCATACTGATTGTGTACAAATGGAGGAAACTCAAGATTATTATTACCCTCCCCAGCAGTGGTCAGGCAACAAAGACCCTTCCAAGAGCAAGGTGTGTAATAGTCTGCGAGGTCACAGAGGAACACAGGGTAAGTTCTAAGCAACTAAAGGTCTCTCTAACATTAGCTTATATTAATGTTCACGAGTCCATCATCAGGAGAACACTGAACAACAATGGTGTCTAAAGTGCTTCTGAAAGAAGAACACTGCTGCCAGTCTGCAGTTTGCTAAAGATCACTTGGACAAGCCAGAAGGCTAATGGAAAAATGTTTTATGGCGTGATGAGACCAAAATAAAATTTTTGGTTTAAATGAGAAGCATTATGTTTGAAGACTGGAAAACACCGAATTCAAGCATAAGAACGTTGTTCCATCTGTGAAAAACATGGTGGTGGTAATGTCATGGTTTGGGCCTGTTTTGCTGCATCTGGGCCAGGATGGTTTACCATCATTGATGGAACAATGAATTCTGAATTATACCACTGAATTCTAGAGGAAAACTGAACTGAATCTCAAGAGAAAGTGGGTCATACAGCAAGACAACGACCCAAAGTACCGAAGTCATTCTGCAAATGAAGAAGAATAAAGTTAATGTTTTGGAATGGCCAAGTTAAAGCCCTGACCTTAATCCAATAGAAATGTTGTGGAATGACCTGAAGCAAGCAGTTCATGTGATGAAACCCACCAACATCCCAGAGTTGAAGCTGTTCTGTACTGAGGAATGGGCTAAAATTCCTCCAAGCTGATGTGCAGTACTGATCAGCAGTTTCTGTAAATGTATAGATGCAGTTATTGCTGCACAAGGTCACACCAGAAACTAAAAAAGGTTCACATACTTTTGCCACTCACAGATATGTAATATTGGATCATTTTCCTCAATAAGTAAATGACCAAATATTATAATTTTTCTAAGTTGTTTAATTAGGATTTCTTTATTTACCTTTAGGACTTTCATGTGAAAATCTGATGTTTTAGGTCATATTTATGCTGAAATAGAAAATTCTAAAGGGTTTACAAATTTTCAAGCACCACTGTAAATATGCCTCTAGGTCCATCTACTATGGTAAGGCGAATATGATTATTTTCCGAAGATATGTTTGAACAGGTTTTTAAAGACCTAGGCATCTGTGAATACTTCTTGGGTGCAATCGGATGAATCAATGGACATGAGGCACTGCGCATCTGATTGTATTTGTTCATATGGCATTTAAGGGTTTCTTTACAAAGGAATACTTTTCTTATGCTCCGTTAAAAGAGAGGCTGAGGGGTAAGGCAATATTTAGCAAGTCAAGTGTTTTGCAAATGAAAACAGATGTTGCCCTTCAGAACCTGGTTGCTGTCACAAGAGATGTGGCACCGGCAATACAAGGTGCATTGTCAAGCATCTTTGCCCTGTACTGCAACAATCAAGATTTCCCAAAATATATGAATTACCATTTTGTCATTCAACAGCAAGTGCTAGCTGCCATAGTATTTATTATACCATAGTATAGATTTTTTTTCATGTTATAACTCTTGTCAAAATTGTTAATTCAATCAGGGCCAAATTACTTCAACAACACTTGTTTAAGTCTTTGCTCTATGAACTTGATTCTGCTTACATAACCTGATTCTGCATGCTAACGTGCACTGGTTAAAGCTGAGGAGCAGTACTGCAGCATTTTGTGGAGCTGCTACCTGAAATCATATAATTTTTGGACTTCGGGAACGAGAAACATTATGAATTTACGGATGATAGCTGGCTGTTAGATTTTGGATTTCTAATGCACTAATTCAATTCAAAGCTCAATTAACGTAACTGCAAGTTGAAGGGCAAAAAAAACACTGATTTCCCCTACATGGACAATGCAGTCAATGCATTTAAAGCAACACTGGATGCATGGATATCCCAACTAGGGATCAGGCTACCTCAACGTTAAGTTATTGGCTAGTCTCACTTCAGTTTTGCATTCCTGACCTTCAGACCATTCAGGCAAAACTGACTAAATGCTAATATCAAGTGACTAGCAGTTACAGCTCACTTAACCAGATTCCAGTATTTTTTCTGCTATTATGACATAACATGTACACTGCATGTGTTATGTGTATTTGGCCAAGGCCCCTTATTTTCCTTCCTCTTTGTCTCTGCAGCCTACACCCTTCCAAAGCCACCGGCATATGAGACAGAAAAGTCATACAAAAGAGAGTTCCCATTTAATCAAGCCTTGAATCATGCTTTCAAATAAATGTTCAAATTCCAATTGAAGCATCTGCACTTTATTTAAAAAGTCAATAATAAAAGGTATACTTTCAAATATCACACTTTGCTGAAAGACTGAATGCTTAGGGCTTTGTTTTGAGCCCTATGCTGGATAGGAAAGAAACATTCTTGACTCAGCTCCCTTTTAGAATGTTTAAGGATAATTTAGAGGAATTACAGCTTGGCCCATCACAGCAGTGTGTAAGTGTTCTATTTTATACATTATCAAGATTTCTGGATGACCCCATAAATCAGTCTTCCCCTATTTCGGGCGTAGTAAGATGGCTAACTGAAAGTAGTGTGCCAGACTTCTGGCTATCTATCTAATAGGTGTAAGTAGTTTTTATGCTTAAGTTGTTGAATTATGCACCAACTGTTATGTATTTTAACATTGCATGCAGTAACCCATGATACAGTTGCTGTTGTGCAAGATAATTTTGAATCCAAATCTAGATGCCATTTTTGTGCCATATCAAAATATTTTCATTGTCCTACATGAAAGATACATTTTTTAAAAAAATATATGCACACTGTGTTCAAATATGATTTTACCATAAATATTGGAATTTTCAGTAAAATCGTCAGGTCATTGGTGTACTAGTGAAAACTACAGTGGAATATAAGAGCTTGCATTACGTTTCTTTCATCACTGTAATAAATTACATTCCAATACTACTAGTGTTATCAAAGCTTTAACAGCCACACAACTAGTCTAAGTTTTGCACTAACATTTGAATTCCTTTGAGACCTTTAAAAGAAAGTGCTACCATTTATCTTACAATTAATTAATTGCTAATTTAGTTGCTAATTTGACACATTTTTTATGATAATGTAATTTTTTTCCAGGTTCCTTTGCAACTGCATCCTGCCTTGTGTGTAAACACAAAGTTGATTGTGATGCCATAAGGGAAGATATATTCAGACAGGTATAAATATCTTTATTATAAATTACAAAAAGCCACATTTATTATAAATAAGAAAAATGCCAATGCATTAAACAATTACTAACTTTTAGTCAAGTTGCCTTCAGTTGCGGTTGTGTCAGAGTGGTCTTAATTAATGATTCGCCTCCACCATTTCTGATGGTGGGTTACTTTGTCTTTTCATTTAATTGGCTCTTATCTTGCCAGGTATGTTAAGATAAACGACAAACATTAATCTTGCTAGCTAACATTAAATATGCCCATAAAACTGTAGTGTGCCAGTCCATTCATTAGAGACAATGACTTCTCTTGGCCAGTACACTTGGAGGTTGGGTAAAATGGTCCTTGATCTAGCCAAATTTACATTGAACAGAGCCACAACTAAAGTAAGTGCTTTTTCAGTTGTTACATAGATAACAAACCAGCTTATCCACATTCCTCTACATACCAAAGCAATATCTTAAAGGTAGCTGAAGTAAAATGGTATACTGTCTTAAAGTTAAGAATCTTGTAACACTGCAGCTATTACTACAGGAGACATGCAAAATGTTCAGTCCAATGACTATATTTTTATGGACAACATGGGATCATTGACATTTTAAAACCTAAATTTGGTCGAATTGACAGTCACCCTCTTATGAGTATGAAGCTAGAGCATGTGCAGTATACACTGCCAGTCTGACAGCGAGTCGACCTCTTGCCCACCCATATTGGTCCTTCATGTTAGGAGCGCATGCGCTGAGGGATATCTGAAATTAAGATGACGCATTGAACACTAGCTCAAAGTGGTATGTCCACCCTTATTAATTGATGTGTAATTGTACTTTAATTGTATATTTTTTGCTCAAGTACATTGATTTTACTGTTGCCAGGTAAATATTTTAGAACTTTGTGTCAAGACAGACTGAGCTACCATTTGCTTGCTAGCTGACATGCTAATGTAATATACCAACTGTAAATACAGTTGGGTCCATAAGTTTTTGGGCAGTCATGCAATTATCGTATTTTTGCCTCTGTACACCACTGCAATGGATTTGAAATGAAGCAGTCAATATGTGATTGAAATGTACATTTTCAGCTTTAATTCAAGTGGTTTAACAAAAATACTGCATTAACCGTTTAGGAATCACAGCCATTTTTTCATAGTCCCATACATAAAACAGCTGCTGTAATGCTAAAGACTGTCCTGAGCTCCTCCCAGGTCACATTTATCCCAGATCATTCACATTTATGTTCATACTGATCATTTTATCATCCTGCATTAGGCAAGATTAGTCAGTGAACCTACAGAGACCAAAAAGTTCAGTGAGCGTTACCACGGTGGTGGCTCAGGTGGTAGAGTGGGTTGTCCACTAATCATAGGGTTGGAGGCCCACGTGACTCCACATGCCGAAGTGTCCTTGGGCAAGACACTGAACCCCAAGTTGTTCCCGATGGCAAGTTTGCACCTTGCATGGCAGCTCTGCTACCATTGGTGTCTGTGAATGAGACACCGTGTAAAGTGCTTTGAATAAAAGTGCTATACAAGTGCACCATTTACCATTATATTACTTTTGAGGTGAAGTTGCAACTTGTAATTCTCTGTCTGCAATCAGTAAAAGCCACCCAAAATGCTCCCTCAACTTTTAATTTCAACTCGTCAGCTTTGGGGTAGTCTTCTCAACCACCAGTTCCTTTCCCATTTCCTGAGTGACATCAAATCAATATGGCCATGCACCCTGTGAAAAGTGTAAAGTTCCCCTTCTCTACTTTTAAATTAACTTGTAGTAGTAGTGGCCTTAGGTCAGTAAATATACAGGCACAGTACTTGGTTAAATTTACAGTGGTGCTTGAAAGTTTGTGAATCCTTTAGAATTTTCTATACACATTGCTGTGAAAAAGTATTTGCCTCATCCTGATTTCTTCTGGTTTTGTGTATATCTAATACTAAATAGATTTAGATCTTCAAATGAAATACAACACAAAACAAAGGTGGCTTGACCAAACACACAATACAGTTTTTATTTTATTTTTTTTATTGAAGCAGAAAGTTATTGAATACCTATCACCAATGTCGGAAAAACTAATTGCCTCTTTAAACTTAAAATCAGGTTGTGCCACCTTTAGCAGCAATAACTGCAACCAAACGCTTCTGATAACTGGAGATCAGTCTTTCACTTTCTTCTAGGACTAGGACTTACTCCTATTCTTTGAGTCACTGTCTTGCTGCATAATCCAGTTGTGCTCGAGTTTCAACTTGAGGACTGAAGACCGGACATTTTCCTTTAGGATTTTCTGGCAGAGAGCAGAATGCATGTTTCCCTCAATTATTCCAAGCTGCCCAAGCCCTGAAGCAGCAAAACATCCCCACACCATCACACTTCCACCACCATGCTTGACAGTAGGTGTGATGTTCCTTTTGTGGAATTCTGTTTGGTTTATGCCAGATGTAACAGGACCCCTGTCTTCCAAACAGTCTTCCATTTTCGAGTCATCAATCCACAGAGCATTCTCCGAAAAGGTTTGAGGATCATCAAGGTGTGTTTTGGCAAAATTTAGATGAGCCTTAATGTTCTTCTGGGTTAGAAGTGGTTTTCATCTACCCACACTTCCATGGAGGCCATTTTTGCCCAGTGTCTTTCTGATCATGGAGTCATGAATAGAGACCTTTATTGATGCAAGAGAGGCCTGTAGGTCCTTTGGTGAGGTCATTGACTCTTTTGGAACTTGCTGGATGAGTCATTGCTGTGCTCTTTGGGGAATTTTGGAAGATTGGTTCACTACTGTGCTGTTTTTCCATTTGGAGATAATGGCTCTCACTGTGCGTCTTTGGAGTCCCAGAGCCTTTGAAATAGCTTTTTTTTTAATTCACCTTTTTTCTTCATCATTTATGGAATTTCTTATAATTTTGGTAGTGTACTACTGGGTAAGACCTTTTAACCAACTTCATGCTGTTGAAAAACTTCTATTTAAGTGTTAATTTGATTCCCTAATACCCTATCTGCCTCAAATCAGTTGAGTATTAACTTTCTTAACCTTTTCAGGTCTAAAATTGACAGTCTGTAAATACGTCTAGCTCTCTGGTGCCATCTGCTTTATTTGTCTTTTCACCTAGCTTTTCAGGTGCTTCTTTTTCAAAAGTTTCTTTTCTACTGTAGATCCCAAGTCATATGCAGGATGTATCATGGATGAAAGCCACCTCTTGCTTTCTTGATGCTCTGCCGTCAAGTTTATTTAAATCTTGTTTTGACTCCTGGTGTCCGGCTGTCCTCAGCAAAATAAATGACTCCTTGTCAACTGGTGCTGTGCCACCTGCATTTAAAAACTACTGTTGTTAACTCCAGTCCTAAATAAAACAAAACACTGATATTAATAATTTTGAATAATTGTCTTCCTATTTCTAAACTCCAGTTAGAGCGTGTTGTCGTTTCACAACTGCACAATCCACTTTCTGTTAAGGATTTTTTTGAGCCTCTCTTATCTGGCTTTCAAAAACTTCATGAAGTAAAAGTTTGTACAAGTCACTAACAACATTTTATTAGCTTCTGATTCTGGCTCCTTTCAGTTCTTATTCTTCTTGACCAAAACTCAGCCTTCAACACCGTTGATCACACATTATTACTCAACTGACATGAAACGGTCTTTGGTGTCTTGGAGACTCCCCTTAATATGATCTAAGCCAACTTTATTGATCGCAGTCAGTTTATATTTATGGATGGTCACAGGTCTGAGATGGGGCCTGTTCACACTGGTGTCCCCCAGGGCTCAGTATTCCACTCTTTGACTTTTTAGTATTTATATTTTTTTTACTCAGATTTGCATTCTTTCAAAACCAGGTCAACATGTGGATGTTTCCTTCCTTTCAGATTGCATTTCTGAGATAAATATGAATGATAAATAATTTTCCTTGCATAAACAGTTCCAAGACTGAAGTCATTCTTCTTGGTTCTCCTCATCAACTGTTTAATGCTGGTTCTCTAACGTCGTCCGTCAATGGCTTGGTTCTGGAGTTTCAAAGTAAATTGTAGAATCGTGGCATTATTTTTGATGCCAGTCTGACATTTGATCCTCATGTGCAGAACACTGTCAACTTATTTTTTTTGTAATGCACTTCCCATCGGAGTTACTAAATCCACACTCAATAAACTGCAAAGTCTGCAAAATACAGCAGCTTGGATACTGACCGGTACTAGGGTATGTGATCACATAACCCCTATTTTAGAGTTCTTGGCTCCCTATCAGGTACCAAGTTGGTTTTAAATCCTTATGCTGACGTATAAAGAGTTGCATGGTCTTGGTTCCACAGCTCTTAACTTGGTACTTAACAAATCGTACTTTGCACTCACCTCAGTTTGGTGTTTTAGCTGTTCCTCATACATGTCTTCGCTCCATGGATAACAGGGCCTTTTCATCCTATGCCCCATAACTATGGAATTCTCTCCCAGTTGACATTATTGAAGCATAGTTGCTAGGTACTTTTAAATCTCATCTTAAAACATTTTACTTTAGGATAGCCTTTGCTTTATTTCTAACTTTTTCTTGTTATATATAGACATTCTTATTTTTATTTATTTATTTTTGGTCTTCATTTTTTAACTTGTATTTGATTTATTAATTTTTTTTGTTTTGCCTTATGTTGTGTTTTTTTGTTGTAAAGTGCTTTGAGAGATCAACTTTTATATTCTCTATACAAAATAAAGTTATTAATAATATTATAAAGAGGTTTAAAAAAAAAAACTTATTGGGCAGACGATTATTGGGCAGACGATTCCTGGGCAGACGATTCCTGCTTTGGTAATGGGGGCAGGCTTGCCATGAAGGAAAAACGTGTTTGTGTAATCTGTTGTGATCTTTTAACTTTATGGTATCTACTTGATTTGTTTTGTAAAAATGGACATTCAAGCAGCTTAACTCATAATACAGATTGCTTTTGCACACCTGTCCAGGAGCAGAGACACTAATTCTGTGTCCAACTCCATTCCCTTCACCAGCAGTGGTGTATTCGGGGCCATACACACGTATACGCCATATGCTTACTTTTGGCCCAGGGCTATTTGCATATAAGGACTTCTAAGGATCAATATTAGCATATGGTATACACACTTGTTTTGCTTCTTCAGAGGTCCCTAATCTACTCGTTAGCGTCCCCTTTAACTGTATCATGTGCACACGCGTGTGTGTGTATTTGTGAAACTCGTGATATTGTTGTAATTGGTGCTTTTTATTTGAATTCCACCTTTCCCCGCTCCTGATAACTGTAGTCAACCACCAAAGCAATCGGATAAAATCAATAAAAGTACTTGAAGTGGGCTTGAAGTGTAATCGGTGCTCACCGGTAGCCATAGAATGATTGTACTCTCTTCTGTCCCTGTTCGAGAGAGATTCACTCTCTTTTGCGCTGCTTTAAGCCTGATCTATTTATGATATTGCAGTGCATTGCGATTTATTTATATATCCATTGCAACTTTTAGTATTGTCTTTACAAAAATTATTACATGATTGGCGATGAAATGAAACGATGGGGGGGGGACTTCCATCTTATAGTCCTCATGGAATCCTCCTATGACTGTATCACAGTGTTTTCTCTGTTTTCCCCTCTCCATTACAGCTGTTTTATAATGCCCTTCATTCATTTTACTCTACATTTATTATTAAGGTATTTTTCACAACATTTCCTTTATTTTCTTATCTTTTTCCCCAACTGATTAACAAGTAATCAGTAGTTAAATTTTAATATTAGACCATATTACCATAATACCATACCATAATATTAGGTAATATTAGACCACTTTTCTTATTAGGATTACACCTCTGTTCACCAGTAATATGTTTTTCCATCCTGGAAAAGCTTTACCAATGTTTATTCTCATTTTACTATGTTTCTTGTTTTTTCAAAGCACAATATGGTTTTTTTGCTCACAGGAGAATTATCTCGCTGTACTGTGCATTCCGCCGTTTTTTTTTTTTTTTTTTTTTCTTTCTGAACAGACTGACGTAAGGATGGAGTGAAGGGGCATTGGGGAGTCTATAAAATGACTGACAAGAGTCCCATGCAAACACAGACAAGGCAGGCCATCATGGCCTGCAGTTTCCAAACATGTTTTCCCAGCTACAAAATACACTAAATCTACATCCTGATTTCTGTGAAGCTGCTTTTTGACGATCTACTGTTAAAAGTGCTATACAAATAAGATTCAAAGAACGTTTGAAAGTTAAGTATTGAATAAAAATATATTTATATTTTGTTACTTAGGACATTATTTCTGTAATTTGACAATTCCATCAGTTGATAATTGGAGACATTTTCGTTAACAGAAGTTAACTACAGAATTTAATGAAAATGTAACAAACGTGTTTTTAAACTGTATTTTTAAACTAATGATCATACATGGCCCCAGCACAGAGTCATGGGAAAATACAAGTACACCCCATGGAAATTCTTGGCTTTTTTTGACATATTTGGACAATCAAACATTTGATCATCTTTTAAACAGTGCCTATTAATAAAGTTGATATACATGAACAAAATCAGAAGGAAAAACAGATTTTTCAATCATTTATTAAACAGAAATCTCAATAGATGTGATATTCTTCTGTGGAAAAAGTAATACACCCTAGGCCTTAGAAGCTAGTATTGTGCCCTTCAGCAGAAATAACTTCTTGTAAATTTTTTTTTTTTTTTTTTTTTTTTTTTGCTTGCATAAAAATCGGCTTGCTGGAATTTTTGACTCTTCTATGCAATGTTTCAGTTGCATAGCTGTTTGCAGGTTTTCTTAGATGTCCTGCCCGTTTCACGTCCCACCACATCATTTTAATGGGATTCAAATCCCTTTAACTTTGACTAGGATATTCCATAACCCTCCACTTCTTCTTTTTGAGCCATTCCTTGGTGGATTTGCTAGTGTGCTTAGGATCATTATCCTGTTGAAAGTTTTACTTTCAGTACAACTTTCACGCATAATGCGACACCTCTAGCTTTAGCAGAATACCCAGAGTCAGTGACAGTGAATTTCTTGTTTGTCAACGTTACCTTTTATACCCAACATGACCTCAGTCACCATCAGAGAGAGGCGTAAGGCAGGGGGCCATTTTAGATTAAATGCCGCAGAGAAGACCTGTAAACTTTACAAATTGGAGTTTGTGTCGCACAGAAACACAACAGTGATGCACAAGCTCAAACATATGTTTATATCTAAAATGCTCCACTGTGTGCAAGGGGTTGGGGAAACTGGTGTGAGTTGCTTAAAAGATTTAGTCTAATTCCAGTTTGTCATTATATGCTGTATTTGCACGCTTGCAGTGTAAATTCTGTTGTTTATTAGAGTAGAAGTGATTGCAATGTAGATGCGGTGTTAAACAGTGTAGCACAAGTAAGACCTGTAATGTCTGATTAAAGCAGTACGATCAAAGTAAACACAAGTAAAAAAAAATTGTCTAAAGGCAGTGAGTAACAGAAACCACAAGGTGCAGTGAAAATTAGATTTTTTTTATTAACTTGGGACTAAATCATCATTGCTTTTTGTCCTTTTTTTGTGTAAAATTGTTTTATGTGTGTTTTAATATTTGTAATACTCAGTTTATGTATTTTATTTTAAATAAACGGAAAAAGGTATTGAAAGTTTGCTGATCCCCCACCCGCAAAAAAATCTAATTATTCGACTAATCAAAAAATATAATTATATAATACATATAATACATAATATATAATCTTATGTAATTTTTTCAAGTAAAAAATTATGGAAAATAATCTTTAGTTGCAGCCCTATTTGATAGTGTATCAACTTTATTAATAGGCACTGTCAAAGATGATCAAATGTTTGCTTGTCCAAACGCCAAAAAAGCCAACAATTTCCATGGGGTATACTTATTTTTTTGCATGACTGTATGTGTATGACCTGAAGTTGCGGGCTCTTGCTCTACAGTAGCAGCCTATAAGCAAACATAGTTTGTCGGTGTGTTTTTGGCTGTGCATCTTCCCACACGCTATGCCCAGTTCCAACCCTTAGATGATTTGAGAAAAATTGGTTGAAGATCGCGATTATGTTACAGGCACTTTTCAGAGGGCTGTTTTACCAACTTGAGACTATTCATTGCAGAAACCTCATGCAGATAGAGAATGTGGCCAATGATGCCTGATGCCAATACGAACACCATGCTGAATTAAATGATGATCTATCACCGTATAATATCCTAGACAAGAGTACACAAAAACTGCTTCATATGCTTGTTGATGATGAACCTTCAGCTGCCGGTCCCCATCGATACCACTGATGGGTGTCCACCCCTGAAACGTACAGTTTAGCTCCAATAATGCGTCATCTTATAGCCTAGGATATCATTCTCTTTAAAGACGGTGGGTGAAGATGGTGGTAAAAAGTCCTCCACAATTGAAAAGCTTTTGCCTTCTGAGCTGTTCTCCATGTTAGGCTAGCTTGCTAAGCTACTGTCAAGTTTGTTTGTTTAGATTCGGTGGGGGTGTGGCATATTTTGAACGTCACTGGGTATTATGTAAATCAATCAATCATTTAAATAAGTTGTCAAGCCATTTCATCAAGACTTTAATTGTGAGGTGATGGAGCACTTGAAAACAAGTTATTTACGTATAAAGTATTTGAGCTGTGAAAATGACAAGACGACACATCGCTATTGCTTTTCTTGGCACATATTTTGACAACAGGAAAAAAGGCTGCTGGTCGTGTTCTTTAATCATTTAAAAAATTCTTTTTGCAGGTTGTTCCCCATTGTCCAAGGTGCCATAATATCCCTTTTGCTATTATGAAACCAGACATCGTCTTCTTTGGAGAGAACCTTCCAGAAGCTTTTCATAGAGCCATGAAGCAGGACAAGGATGAGGTGGATCTCCTCATTGTTATTGGATCCTCTTTGAAAGTGCGACCAGTGGCTCTTATCCCAAGTATGTCTCAACTTATTGATGGTAATTGAGTAGTGTGTACACTCACCATCCAGTATATTGGGAAAACTTGCACATTCATGCAATTAACTAATCAGGCAATCGTGTGGCAGCAGTGCAATGCAAACATTTATGCAGATACAGGTTAAGAGCTTCAGTTAATGTTCACATCAAGCATAAGATTGAGGGGGAGTTGATTACCTGGTCTTTTTTCAGTCTCCAACTGTCCAGTTTTGGTGAATCTGTGACCATGATAGACTCAGATTCTTATTCCTGGCTGACAGAGTTGCATTCAATGTGGTCTTATGCTGTTGTAGGTTTTATGAGTTCATTCTGAGATGCTTTTCTGCTCACCACCGTGGTAAAGAGTGTTTGAGTTACTATAGACTTACTGACGGCTCAGGCAAGTCTGGTCATTCTCCTCTGATCTGTCATCACCAAGGTGTTTTAGCCTGCAGATCCTTCATACCCAGTATGTTTTTTTCCGCACCATTTTGAGTAAACCCTAGAGACTGTGTGGAAATTCCCAGGAGATCAGCAGTTTATGAAATACTTAAACTGGCCTATCTGGTACCAACAACCATGCCATGGTTAAAGTCACCGAGATCACACTCCCCCCCCCCCCCCCCCCCCCCAATGCTGATGTTTGATGTGAACATTAACTTACACTCTTGGCCTGTATCTGTGTGATTTTATGCATTGTACTGCCACATAATTGGCTGATTGGATAACTCCATAAATGAGCAAGTGTACATGTTTTCTTATTAAAGTGTATGGTCAGTCTAAAAGGTGGGCATCCCTTATTTGTTCTATACTGTAATTGTAAACTTCATTGTCAGGAGGCAAACTGCATTAAACCTGTTTCTATTATACAGTACTAATTATACTATAGTAAATAATTAATTAATTATGGTCTGAGTATATTATTTTATTTTTATTTGTATTAAGGCTCTGTTCCACCTGAAGTGCCTCAAGTTTTGATCAACCGTGAGCCCCTGCTTCACTTGAACTTTGATGTAGAATTGCTAGGAGACTGTGATGTCATCGTCAATGAATTATGTCATCGACTTGGTGGTGACTTTGAGCAGCTTTGCTACAACTCTTCTCGACTAAGTGAGATCACAGACACACCTCCTCCTCTGCCAACTACGTTACCTGAACAGGCATGTGCTAAAGTCCGAACACCTGAAGTTCAAAATACAGGACAGTTTTTCACAGAACAAGATGAGAACATTGCAGAAACATCAAATACAGTAACAGTTATAGACTCTTGTCCGAATGCACAGTTCTCAATTGGTGGGGGTTTGAACACATCTTGTACAACCGAGGAAGTAAGATCCTCTCCAGAGCTAGAAAACAGATCAAGCTCACCTAAACCTTTAACACAAGAAAATGATGGGTGTCCTAATGCACAGCCAAGCCCATGCCGAGACCGCTCAAATCAAAATGCACCAGTGGAGGCTGTTGGACACCGTCTAAATACACAACAAGAAAGAGAGGAGATGCTGGATATGCAAACTGGAGAGAAGCA